>NW_025228449.1:37171-41656 GCF_018294505.1 Triticum aestivum | reverse complement strand
GAACATTTTCATGTATTTGGGCTTATTAGTGAAGTTCACTGGAACTCTTCGGTACAGTTTGTCAAAACATTGTCACGATGTGCTGTGAAGGTGATATGAAAAATATGTATGTGAGCATGATGATCCAAAAATTGGGCTAACACGCATAGCGACGCAAAGCTACCAACGAAGCTCTTGAATTCTTATTAGATAAATAGTTATAGTGAAAAAGCCAAATAAAACGCAAGGCCGAATGGACAGGACTATTGCTATGGCAGATCAAGAGACACACACACATTCAAATATAGATGCTGCAGCTAATAGTAACAATATAGTAATGACCAACACAAACCATGGGCAATGATAGCGGTATTGGTCAACTGATAGAAATTGGTTTTGCCGGCCGCTGGCCTTACTTCTACTAGCTGAATGACCGTGAGTAGTTTCATGAAATTGTTGGAATAGTATTTGCAAAAATGAACAATCTAGGATCAGCAGACATTTCTAAGGAAAATGTAATCTTACAAAAGAAGCTACAGTAGCAAATAAATCAGCAAATTTTCAAACAAACAAAATGCAAGGCCAAGTGGACAGGAATATTGCCATATCAGATCAACAGATGCACAATAGATTTTATTTTCAAATAAATGTAGGGTAGCATCACAACTTCGGTTCAGATAAGCAGATGCAGACGCAGTTGCAGCAACAGTAATAACGCACAAACTTAACACACAAATTCGAGCATCACACACGAGATGCTTAATAGTACTCCTAACTTATAACTATGGTTCTTGCTAATAATGACAGTACTAAATAGGATAGTCTTCTGATGGAGATAAAAATGCAGCCTTCCTCCCAATCACACTGAGAGGACTCGACTTATGCGCAGCAGCATGCTTCATATCACCGTTCTTATCGTCTTGCCAAAATAAGAAAATTGAATCAAACGTTACAACGTGATCATTTGTTTAGAAGAAAGGACCTGCTAGAATTTTGTACAAACCTTAATTTTTCCTGGACGAAGTTGTAGATGCCTCAGCCTCATGCCGCGGCACATTCTGGTTCCAGTCTAGGGCAGGCTCCTCCCGGTCTGAATTCACGGGAGTTTCAGTAGATTGCTCTTCAAAGCCTTCATGATTCTCCTCATCAGATGGGTCTTCGTAAGCGTTCAAGTCAACCCGGTAGCGGAGGATCCCTCCTATCCCACCATAGCCCGTACAGAACTGAGATCCTTGCTCCGTATTGTTCGTGATGAGCTCCAGCGCGCAACCAAACTGCCGATAGTTTTCGGCAAACCACTCCAGCAGCAAGGTGCTCTCAACCACCTCCAGGTCTGTAGATGTCGCCTTATCTCTGAAGTTGCTTTGATCTGCCTCCTGTGCCTCGTTCAAGTGCTTTATCACAGTTTCTCCGGTAGCAGAATTCTTCAAGATGTATCGATTGATATCAAGATTTTCCCACACAATCAGTGTCTCAACTGCACCCATTTCAAGGGCAGACATTGTGTCATCCACACCAGAAACATACTTCCCAGTGTCTTGGCTTATCTCCTCAAAGTACTTCCCCATCAACCTTTTTTCTTGGATGAACTTGACATTGGAAAGGACTTCAGCAGATATCTCAATGGCCTGGTTGAAGCCATCCTCTCCGCCATGAGAGAGGGTGACAACCTTCAGTATCTTGGCTGCCAAGCGCTGATCAAACACGTCAGATTGACTCAATTCGGTCTTGAGGTCAGCACAACCAGCTAGAATGAGACCAGAAACATTTGGCTGACTAGTGGCAGGGTTAATGAAGAATCTAGTAGCGAGCTCAGCTGTCTTGCGGACATAGTTGTGGCGATTCTCTACGCGCAGCCGGGAAAAGCGAAGTGCTGACTGCCCTCCTCGTCCATGCTTCTTTGGGAGATCAACAGAGAACTTGTGTAGAACCTCCCTAGTGTTGCCACTCAGGGTTCCAAACAGCGTCCCATTACCGTCCATGACAATGAAGCCAAACTTATCATCGGACTCAAGCATCTCATGCAGTGCCTCGGTGTGGAACTTGTTGTCACAGAGATATAAGAATGCATTAACTGGCCTGAATGGCTCAAAATCAATGCTGACCTTCTTTTCTTTCCCCTCATCAGTGACAATGGTGCCGGTGTAAAGTACCAATCCATTGGTGGGAACTCGATTGTACAGCTTCAACTTTTGCTGGGCCGAGGTAATAGCTGCCAAGACAGACTGCCTGTTGACTCTCCTCTTGATGTTTGAGGCAGTCCCATGTTCATCACTCAACAGCTTGGTGACTCGACAGACCTGATCACGGGGTGGCATGATCAGCGATATCATGCTTGTCCCGTTTCCACGGGCAGCATCTAGTCATTTGATAAGCTTCTTGAATTTCCACATCTCGATGTTCTTGTCGTTATCATGACCATCCGCCATATTGGTTGTGTTGTTACCTCTGCGTTCACCTATAAAATAGAACATCGAGTATATGTATAAGAATGCTAGTATGAGGCTATGAGCACGTTTAGAAGGCTGTATAACATGTCATTCCAGTAGCAGAAGTGGTTTTGAATAATCAAAACGTCTTATAAATTTCATCTTACAAAGAATAAGGTATATGAACATCCAGTCATGACAGACAAAGAAGAAAAAAGTACTGAATTAGTTACTGATATATAATTGCAGGTAGGAATTGCTACATAATCAAAGAGAAACGTGGAAATAATGATAAAGATTAAGAAACTTCAGGCCATCAGTTAATTTCTAGGAGCAGAAGTGGGAGTATTTTCTTATTTTATGAATGAAACGGATTGCTCCACCGATTTCATTAACGAAACCGTCAGTTGTTTTTAAAACCGAAACACAACCCAGCCACATAATCCATACTCCACTTAGAGAAACAGAAGGAACCTGGCCAGCACAGCGCGGGTAAAGGAGAGCGACAGAAGTGGGAACATTTCATTCTTACAAAGACTAATTATATGAACATTCAAAGGGCAGAATTAGTGACTGACATATAATTTCAGGTGGGAATTGCTACCTAATCAAAGAGAAGCGTGGCAAACTTGATAAAGGTAAAGAAGCTTCATGCCAAAGACAAGAGTCACAGAGGCACTGAACATGAAATCTTTTTCAGACAGAGCACGGATAGTGTTTATAAAATGACTAACTTATCATAATTCATACGGTAGTACTGTACTATACAATATCAGAGACCAAAAACAGAGTTGATGACTACAGGAGTATTAGTAGTAAGCCCTAAATTCACATGTTCAGAGGGGTGGTACTAACACTTGGGCTGCATAATGATTGCTCCCAAAATTCAGACACGACGACATGAGACCTGGCAAAGAATTGCACGCCAAATCCATCAGCTTCCATGTTTCCCATGGAAAATCACGGCTAGGTAAAGTCGTAACTGGCCTAATCCTCCCCGCGAGAGATTAATTTCTTTCCAGCAAAAAAAAAAACTAAGGGCGGACGGAACCTCCAGGTCTGTAACTGGCCTAATCCTCCACCGGCGGCTGATCCGCCCAGATCGGATCAAACGAAACTCAAACCGACCAGCGACACGGACATAATCGAATCAGAACGGGAGAGGAGAGGGCGATGATGGTACCTTGGCGAGAGCACTCGCCGCCGGCCGGCAGGAGGGAGCTAGGCTGCTTCGGCTTCATGGCGAGAAGAAGCTCGGGGGCTGGTTCGAATCCGGCGAGAGAAACTCCGAGGGCGAGAAAAAGCTCGGACGGTAGTTCGATTCCGGCAGGTGAAACTCGGGGACCTTTTATACACGGGAACAGCTTGCTTGACCCGCAAGGGCACTTCTTTTTGTTTTCTCCTGGAAACGGGAAGAACTATTCCTCTAGCAGTGCCGTGCTTGCCAAGTTGCGTGATATAAGTACTTTGGATTATTTTCTTTGCGAAAATTAAGCAAACTCCAGCATTGCAAAGCCCCCCAAAGAAAATAAGAAATTGCATCCAGGTCCTTGACGGGGGGGTTGGGGGGGGTGCGATTGCCGTGCCCCTAGAAAGTGCCGATCATCTGCCGCTAGAAAGAGCCGATGGCGTGCTGCCACCGCCGCCAATCCACCGCCGAAGACGGCCCGACTTTGTTGCTTTCGACCATGAAATCATCAAGGCTATGATTTGGTGGGACCAACACCCATGGAGGAGATGTCGACGCCAGACTATGAAGGATCCGTCCGCCAACCACCTACCAATGGCACCACCCAAGACAACCAATCATATTCCTTGGTCATCCTCTCTACCGCTCGGCGATGTTGTCAGAGTAGTCGTTGTTGAAGCAATGCTTGATCAGGAGAACAAAACGCTTAGGAGATTCATGTGTGTATGTATGTGTTATCTTTATAGAGGAAAACCCACCATTGAAATAGTAGCAACAATATAAGATGGGTAAACGTAGATACTCATATTTGATAGATGCTCCTCATAGAGGAGTCGGTTTGGGATTTGGGTCGACCGCTTTAGTGACAAACATCCATTACCAATGAGC
>NW_025228449.1:25881-36975 GCF_018294505.1 Triticum aestivum | reverse complement strand
AAATATTACTCTTGTGTATTACATACAACCCACAACTAGAAGGCTCATTTATCAACTACTAATCTATAGTGCACGGAGAGACGAGCGATTCCAATAACTAGTGAGGCAGCAACCACCTCGATTTCCCCTTTGACTTGTGACCGCGGACGCCTGCTGGAACGTGGGGCTAGGGCACCAGCGCTCGACAGACTAGCCGCTGTGGGCTATGGCTTGCCGGCGTGGTGGGCGGCTGGCCGGCTAGGGATTGGTCTCGCTGGATCATCGGTTCCTCGACTCCTGCCTCCGCTGCGGACATCATCAGGAAACGTCGACCCCATGTAGTGCCTCAGTGAGCCGGTGAGTAGGTCACCCTCGCTAGATCTCTCTCAATCTCCCCTCCCTAAAATTGTGGAAAGTCCAAATATTTTGATTTTGTAGTTTTCTTCACCTTAGTTGAGGAAAATTCTAATTAGGTCATTTGGTCATGGATTTTGTCAATTGGATTTTGTACTGAACAAAAGATGACCTTTACGTTTTTCAGAGTGAGACTGTGAGAGGGGGGCACTGATTCTTAATTGGAAACAAATGATGCCTTTTTCAAAAGAAAGAGAGGTGATCCAGTTGAATGTAAAGCTGATGAATGAACATCAACCGAAGCAATACTTGTCCAGCCTCCTTTGTCGTTGCTCGAATTTGAGCAACATGGACCACATCCTTCGATCCTCAACAACAACACCATCAAACTCAAGCAAATGAAGTACTATTTCGGGGGATTGAATTTTTGCAGCAGGATCCAACACTACGTCTATAGACATGGCAATATCTGCTGAAATCTGAGATGGGCTCTAGGCCCATATTGCAATTTCTGAAAAATCTCTAAGGGCCCATGTGGGTTATATGGCACTAGGTGTGGTGGGAAGTTTAGTCCCACCCCGAAAGTGGAAGGAGAGTTGGAGTGGTTTATAAGGGTTTCTCTTCTACATGCTATTGGAGCTTGAGAAGAGAAGAGGCCCTCGCGCACTCCTCCTCCGCCGCCCGCCTCGCCACGCCACGCCAAGAGCAGGTCTCCGAAACCACGCCCTTCTGGTTCCTGTACGGGGTGAGGGGCGAATAGGTTTTTGGGCAGCGATTACGCGACTGCTCGCTTCCGATCGTCTACTTCCTCTACGTCCGCGTTGCCTTCATCATCACCATGTCCACCGACGCCGACCGTGCCGCCGCAGAGAAAGCTGAAGCCGACAAGAAGGTCGCCGAGGACGCCGCTGCTGCCACCAAAGCCGCGGCCTCTGCGTGGCCTACTGGAGGGTATAACTCGTTTATCCCGCTCCTGATTATTTTCATATTAGCAGTACTAGCAGTATGTGTAGATTTGTCTACTGTTTGCTTAGTACGTGCATGTTTAGATCAGGGTCAGTACGTCATCAACTTAGTCAATGCCATGCTAGTGATTTACTCATGGATTAATTTAATCGAGAAATTGCCTATTTACTCAACAATCCAAAAACCTATTATGTGTAGGAATTTCTCGGCAAGTGGCTTTGCCGCTGCACTGAAACCGGATAAGTTTACCGGTACATACTTCAAGCGTTGGCAGACTAAGACCACGTTATGGCTCACGGCTATGAACGTGTTTTGGGTCACCGGTGTCTCGACGGGAACGATTGCTCCTGAACAGGAGAAGGCGTTCAAGGAGGCTACCGTTGTGTTTCTCGGAGCAGTTCTTAGCGTGATCGGAGATAAACTGGTCGACGCATATTTACATGTGCATGTCGCCAAGGACTTGTGGGAGGCGCTCGAATCTAAATTCGGGGCCGCCGATGCAGGGAGCGAGATGTATATTATAGAGCAGTTCCACGATTACAAGATGGTTGAAAACCGTCCTGTGGCCAAGGGCTATGACCAGCAAGAAGAGGAAGATTTCTTTGATACTTATTCACCTGTGGCTAGACTGACCACCATTCGAGTATTACTCTCGTTGGCGGCCTCACATGGTCTTCTCGTCCATCAGATGGATGTTAAGACGGCTTTTCTAAATGGAGAGCTAAAGGAGGAAATCTACATGCAACAGCCTGATGGCTTTGTGATAGATGGTCAGGAAAGAAAGGTGTGTAGGTTGATAAAATCTTTATATGGCCTGAAACAAGCACCTAAGCAATGGCATGATAAGTTTAATACAACTCTGACATCTGTTGGTTTCGTTGTTAATGAGGCTGACAAATGTGTATACTATCGCCATGGTGGGGGCGAAGGAGTTATACTGTGCTTGTATGTTGATGACATACTGATATTCGGAACAAACCTCAAAGTCATTGAGGAGGTCAAATCGTTTCTATCTCAGAACTTTGAGATGAAAGACCTTGGTGTGGCTGATGTTATCTTGAACATCAAGCTACTGAGAGATAATGAGGGTGGGATCACACTTCTGCAATCCCATTATGTTGAGAAGGTGTTGAGTCGTTTTGGATATTCGAACTGCACACCATCTCAAACACCATATGATCCTAGCGTATTGATTCGAAAGTCCAAAGGCATGGCTAAAGATCAATTGAGATACTCTCAAATCATTGGTTCACTGATGTACCTAGCGAGCGCAACGAGGCCTGACATCGCGTTTGCTGTGAGCAAACTGAGCCGGTTTGTTTCCAAACCGGGTGATGTACATTGGCATGCTGTTGAGAGAGTTATGCGCTATCTGAAAGGTACTATGAACTATGGACTTCACTATACCGGATACCCGTCGGTACTTGAAGGGTATAGTGATGCGAATTGGATCTCTGATGCTGATGAGATGAAGGCCACAACTGGGTATATGTTTACTCTTGGAGGTGGCGCTGTTTCCTGGAAGTCTTGCAAGCAAACGATCTTAACGAGATCGACAATGGAAGCAGAATTAACGGCATTAGACACATCTGGTGTTGAAGCGAGATGGCTTCGAGATCTTTTGATGGACTTGCCATTGGTTGATAAACCGGTTCCGGCTATCCTTATGAACTGTGACAATCAGACTTTCATCACCAAGGTGAAGAGTTCAAAGGGCAACATAAAGTCCACCAAACACATAAGAATGAGATTAAAAGCTGTCAGAAAATTAAGAAACTCCGGAGTGATAGCGTTGGACTATGTCCATACGGCTAAGAATCTGGCAGATCCCTTTACAAAAGGGCTATCACGTGTTGTGATAGATAATGCATCAAGGGAGATGGGTATGAGACCCACATGAGTTGTCATGGTGGTAACCAAACCTATGTGATCGGAGATCCCGTGAACTAGGACCTGGGAAAACAAGCCAGTGGTGAACTGAGGAGAGTAACTATACTAACCCACTCCGTTGGAGATGCAATACTCTCGATACTGTATGGTAGGATGACTACGGTCTCAATGTGTTCCAAAGCTTATAAAAGCAAGATGCTATCCTACAGAGCGATCTTTGGAGGAACACACCTATATGAGCCCGACTGCTGGTCACAGTCTATGAGATTGGGGTGATCTCTAGTAAGCTCATGAATAGGCCAGGAGTGTGACTTATATGCTCCACCCGAGGGGTCAGCCTTCGGCAGCCTAGTACTAGTAAGACATGTAGTGAAACTTCTTTACGCCAAACTGACAATTCAAGGCATAGTCCATTGTTCAGTTGTGAAGGAGTGTAGCCACTTGTTCTAGGTGAAGTTCAACCTTAACAGGTCTTTACTGAAACACTGGTATATCGAAACAACAATTGGAACAGAGGACACAATGGGCCCTCGAGATCTGGTGGGGGATTGCTGAAATCTGAGATGGGCTCTAGGCCCATATTGCAATTTCTGAAAAATCTCTAAGGGCCCATGTGGGTTATATGGCACTAGGTGTGGTGGGAAGTTTAGTCCCACCCCGGAAGTGGAAGGAGAGTTGGAGTGGTTTATAAGGGTTTCTCTTCTACATGCTATTGGAGCTTGAGAAGAGAAGAGGCCCTCGCGCACTCCTCCTCCGCCGCCCGCCTCGCCACGCCACGCCACGCCTCGTCACGACGCGCCGCGGGTTGCGGGATTGAGCCGAGCCGAGCTCACACCTACGCGCTTATTTTTGCCAGTCACTAACGGAGAGTTTTCTGACAGCTGGGCCACGATCTGAGACGTCGAATCGTGGGCTGTCACGGACTCGGACGTGGGTCGAGCCCACGTCTCTCCACGCGGCTGCGCCTATAAGTATGCGGTGTCTCCTAACCCTAGCCGCCACGAACAGATCACATCTTCTCACGCGCACGCCCACCGTCGTTCGTTTGCTGCTGCTGCCACCGGTGACTCCATCCCGTCCGCCACGTACACTGTCGACGGGAGAGCAGGTCTCCGAAACCACGCCCTTCTGGTTCCTGTACGGGGTGAGGGGCGAATAGGTTTTTGGGCAGCGATTACGCGACTGCTCGCTTCCGATCGTCTACTTCCTCTACGTCCGCGTCGCCTTCATCATCACCATGTCCACCGACGCCGACCGTGCCGCCGCAGAGAAAGCTGAAGCCGACAAGAAGGTCGCCGAGGACGCCGCTGCTGCCACCAAAGCTGCGGCCTCTGCCTGGCCTACTGGAGGGTATAACTCGTTTATCCCGCTCCTGATTATTTTCATATTAGCAGTACTAGCAGTATGTGTAGATTTGTCTACTGTTTGCTTAGTACGTGCATGTTTAGATCAGAGTCAGTACGTCATCAACTTAGTCAATGCCATGCTAGTGATTTACTCATGGATTAATTTAATCGAGAAATTGCCTATTTACTCAACAATCCAAAAACCTATTCTGTGTAGGAATTTCTCGGCAAGTGGCTTTGCCGCTGCACTGAAACCGGATAAGTTTACCGGTACATACTTCAAGCGTTGGCAGACTAAGACCACGTTATGGCTCACGGCTATGAACGTGTTTTGGGTCACCGGTGTCTCGACGGGAACGATTGCTCCTGAACAGGAGAAGGCGTTCAAGGAGGCTACCGTTGTGTTTCTCGGAGCAGTTCTTAGCGTGATCGGAGATAAACTGGTCGACGCATATTTACATGTGCATGTCGCCAAGGACTTGTGGGAGGCGCTCGAATCTAAATTCAGGGCCGCCGATGCAGGGAGCGAGATGTATATTATAGAGCAGTTCCACGATTACAAGATGGTTGAAAACCATCCTGTATTGGAGCAGGCTCATGAGATAATATGCATTGTTAAGGAACTTGAGCTTCTCAAGTGCGAGTTACCGGGCAAGTTTGTCGCGGGCTGCATAATCGCTAAGCTCCCTAATTCCTGGAGGAACTTTGCCACCACTCTGAAACATCAGAGGCGTGAATTCTCTGTGGAGGATGTCATTGGCCATCTGAGTGTTGAGCAGAATTCGAGGGCAAAAGACTCGCACGAAAAAGGGGCCGGAGGGACTTCTGTTGCCAACATGGTAAACCAGAAGAACTTCAACTCCCACAAGCCCAAGGGAAAGAATGGTGTCGAACACAATACCGACTTTAAGAAGAAGGGTAAGAAGACCTTCAAGAAGAACAAGAAGGACGAGGGCTGCTTTACTTGTGGTTCGGTTGAACATTGGGCCAACAAGTGCCCAAACAAGTACAAGAAGTCAGGACAGGACTCCAAGTCTGTCAACATGATTGTGGGCAACAATGAGAATGGTGCATCTGGGTACGGTAATTTATTTACTGTTTTTTCAGTGTTTCAACCCAACGATTGGTGGGTGGACACAGGTGCAGGTGTTCATGTGTGTGCTGACATTTCATTGTTCACTTCTTACCAGGTCACAGGTCACGGGTCCGTATTGATGGGGAATGGCGCGAGTGCTTCTGTTCATGGTGTTGGCACGGTCGATCTGAAGTTTACTTCGGGAAGGATCGTGCAGCTGAAGAACGTGCAGCATGTCCCCGCCATCAAGAAGAACCTCGTTAGTGGCTCCCTTCTATGTAGAGAAGGGTTTAAGTTGGTTTTCGAGTCTAATAAATTAGTTGTTACAAAATATGGACTCTTTGTTGGAAAAGGTTATGAGAGCGGAGGGATGTTCCGCCTTTCCCTCGCAGATTTTTGTAATAAAGTCGTGAACCATAGTCATGTCCTGAATAAAGTTCCGACAAAGGATAGTGAGATCACTCCCTATTAGAAATGGGCAAAGAGAAGGACGACACTCTCGTACTTGCGCACTTGGGGCTGTTTGGCGAAAGTCAACGTGCCGATCCCCAAAAAGCGTAAGCTTGGACATAAGACCGTGGACTGCATTAATTTGGGCTACGCTAAGAACAGCGTTGGCTATAGATTTCTAGTAGTGAAATCTGAGGTACTTGACCAGAAGATCGGTACAATTATGGAGTCTAAGGATGCTACATTCTTTGAGGATATTTTTCCTATGAGAGATATGCAAAGCACTTCTAGACAGGAATCTGAGGAGACTCCTGAACCTGCCATCCCTATGGAATATTATGAACAAACACATGATGAAAATCCCGAGGAGGATGACGAGGAAACACTTGGTAGGGGCAAGAGACAAAGGACTGCAAAGACCTTTGGTGATGATTTCTTCGTGTACCTCGTGGATGATACTCCCACTTCTATTTCAGAAGCGTATGCCTCTCCAGAAGCTGACTACTGGAAGGATGCGGTCCGTAGCGAGATGGATTCCATCATGGCTAACGGGACATGGGAGATCACTGATCGTCCCTATGTTTGCAAACCACTGGGATGTAAGTGGGTGTTCAAAAAGAAGCTTAGGCCCGATGGTACGATTGAAAAGTACAAGGCTAGGCTTGTGGCCAAGGGTATGACCAGCAAGAAGAGGAAGATTTCTTTGATACTTATTCACCTGTGGCTAGACTGACCACCATTCGAGTATTACTCTCGTTGGCGGCCTCACATGGTCTTCTCGTCCATCAGATGGATGTTAAGACGGCTTTTCTAAATGGAGAGCTAAAGGAGGAAATCTACATGCAACAGCCTGATGGCTTTGTGATAGATGGTCAGGAAAGAAAGGTGTGTAGGTTGATAAAATCTTTATATGGCCTGAAACAAGCACCTAAGCAATGGCATGATAAGTTTAATACAACTCTGACATCTGTTGGTTTCGTTGTTAATGAGGCTGACAAATGTGTATACTATCGCCATGGTGGGGGCGAAGGAGTTATACTGTGCTTGTATGTTGATGACATACTGATATTCGGAACAAACCTCAAAGTCATTGAGGAGGTCAAATCGTTTCTATCTCAGAACTTTGAGATGAAAGACCTTGGTGTGGCTGATGTTATCTTGAACATCAAGCTACTGAGAGATAATGAGGGTGGGATCACACTTCTGCAATCCCATTACGTTGAGAAGGTGTTGAGTCGTTTTGGATATTCGGACTGCACACCATCTCAAACACCATATGATCCTAGCGTATTGATTCGAAAGTCCAAAGGCATGGCTAAAGATCAATTGAGATACTCTCAAATCATTGGTTCACTGATGTACCTAGCGAGCGCAACGAGGCCTGACATCGCGTTTGCTGTGAGCAAACTGAGCCGGTTTGTTTCCAAACCGGGTGATGTACATTTGCATGCTGTTGAGAGAGTTATGCGCTATCTGAAAGGTACTATGAACTATGGACTTCACTATACCGGATACCCGTCGGTACTTGAAGGGTATAGTGATGCGAATTGGATCTCTGATGCTGATGAGATGAAGGCCACAACTGGGTATATGTTTACTCTTGGAGGTGGCGCTGTTTCCTGGAAGTCTTGCAAGCAAACGATCTTAACGAGATCGACAATGGAAGCATAATTAACGGCATTAGACACATCTGGTGTTGAAGCGAGATGGCTTCGAGATCTTTTGATGGACTTGCCATTGGTTGATAAACCGGTTCCGGCTATCCTTATGAACTGTGACAATCAGACTGTCATCACCAAGGTGAAGAGTTCAAAGGACAACATGAAGTCCACCAAACACATAAGAATGAGATTAAAAGCTGTCAAAAAATTAAGAAACTCCGGAGTGATAGCGTTGGACTATGTCCATACGGCTAAGAATCTGGCAGATCCCTTTACAAAAGGGCTATCACGTGTTGTGATAGATAATGCATCAAGGGAGATGGGTATGAGACCCACATGAGTTGCCATGGTGGTAACCCAACCTATATGATCGGAGATCCCGTGAACTAGGACCTGGGAAAACAAGCCAGTGGTGAACTGAGGAGAGTAACTATACTAACCCACTCCGTTGGAGATGCAATACTCTCGATACTGTATGGTAGGATGACTACGGTCTCAATGTGTTCCAAAGCTTATAAAAGCAAGATGCTATCCTACAGAGCGATCTTTGGAGGAACACACCTATATGAGCCCGACTGCTGGTCACAGTCTATGAGATTGGGGTGATCTCTAGTAAGCTCATGAATAGGCCGGGAGTGTGACTTATATGCTCCACCCGAGGGGTCAGCCTTCGGCAGCCTAGTACTAGTAAGACATGTAGTGAAACTTCTTTACGCCAAACTGACAATTCAAGGCATAGTCCATTGTTCAGTTGTGAAGGAGTGTAGCCACTTGTTCTAGGTGAAGTTCAACCTTAACAGGTCTTTACTGAAACACTGGTATATCGAAACAGCAATTGGAACAGAGGACACAATGGGCCCTCGAGATCTGGTGGGGGATTGCTGAAATCTGAGATGGGCTCTAGGCCCATATTGCAATTTCTGAAAAATCTCTAAGGGCCCATGTGGGTTATATGGCACTAGGTGTGGTGGGAAGTTTAGTCCCACCCCGGAAGTGGAAGGAGAGTTGGAGTGGTTTATAAGGGTTTCTCTTCTACATGCTATTGGAGCTTGAGAAGAGAAGAGGCCCTCGCGCACTCCTCCTCCGCCGCCCGCCTCGCCACGCCACGCCTCGTCACGACGCGCCGCGGGTTGCGGGATTGAGCCGAGCCGAGCTGAAACCGGATAAATTTACCGGTACATACTTCAAGCGTTGGCAGACTAAGACCACGTTATGGCTCACGGCTATGAACGTGTTCTGGGTCACCGGTGTCTCCACGGGAACGATTGCTCCTGAACAGGAGAAGGCGTTCAAGGAGGCTACCGTTGTGTTTCTCGGAGCAGTTCTTAGCGTGATCGGAGATAAACTGGTCGACGCATATTTACATGTGCATGTCGCCAAGGACTTGTGGGAGGCGCTCGAATCTAAATTCGGGGCCGCCGATGCAGGGAGCGAGATGTATATTATAGAGCAGTTCCACGATTACAAGATGGTTGAAAACCGTCCTGTATTGGAGCAGGCTCATGAGATAATATGCATTGTTAAGGAACTTGAGCTTCTCAAGTGCGAGTTACCGGGCAAGTTTGTCGCGGGCTGCATAATCGCTAAGCTCCCTAATTCCTGGAGGAACTTTGCCACCACTCTGAAACATCAGAGGCGTGAATTCTCTGTGGAGGATGTCATTGGCCATCTGAGTGTTGAGAAGAATTCGAGGGCAAAAGACTCGCACGGAAAAGGGGCCGAAGGGACTTCTGTTGCCAACATGGTGAACCAGAAGAACTTCAACTCCCACAAGCCCAAGGGAAAGAACGGTGTCCAACACAATACCGACTTTAAGAAGAAGGGTAAGAAGACCTTCAAGAAGAACAAGAAGGACGAGGGCTGCTTTACTTGTGGTTCGGTTGAACATTGGGCCAACAAGTGCCCAAACAAGTACAAGAAGTCAGGACAGGACTCCAAGTCTGTCAACATGATTGTGGGCAACAATGAGAATGGTGCATCTGGGTACGGTAATTTATTTACTGTTTTTTCAGTGTTTCAACCCAACGATTGGTGGGTGGACACAGGTGCAGGTGTTCATGTGTGTGCTGACATTTCATTGTTCACTTCTTACCAGGTCACAGGTCACGGGTCCGTATTGATGGGGAATGGCGCGAGTGCTTCTGTTCATGGTGTTGGCATGGTCGATCTGAAGTTTACTTCGGGAAGGATCGTGCAGCTGAAGAACGTGCAGCATGTCCCCGCCATCAAGAAGAACCTCGTTAGTGGCTCCCTTCTATGTAGAGAAGGGTTTAAGTTGGTTTTCGAGTCTAATAAATTAGTTGTTACAAAATATGGACTCTTTGTTGGAAAAGGTTATGAGAGCGGAGGGATGTTCCGCCTTTCCCTCGCAGATTTTTGTAATAAAGTCGTGAACCATATTCATTCGAATGTTAATGAATCTGAAGTTTGGCATTCACGTCTTTGTCACATTAGTTTTGGTGTTATGACGCGGCTAGCCAAGTTGGATTTAATCCCGAGTTTCACTTTAGCCAAAGGTTCTAAGTGCCTTTCATGTGTGCAAGCTAAGCAACCTCGCAAGCCTCATAAGGCCGCGGAGGAGAGACACCTGGCACCATTAGAACTCATACATTCTAATCTTCGCGAGATGAATGGTGTGTTGACTAAAGGTGGAAAGGGATACTTCATGACATTGATAGATGATTCCACTAGATATTGCTATGTGTATCTGTTAAATACTAAAGATGAGGCTCTACACTACTTTAAAATCTATAAGGCAGAAGTTGAAAATCAACTTGAAAAGAAAATTAAAGGAGTCCGGTCAGATCGTGGTGGAGAGTACTTCTCGAGTGAGTTTGATTCCTTCTGTGCGTGTGACGCCCGGGTAATTAAGCTACAGTGAACCTCTGCTAATGATGCCACGTCACCTCGATTACTGTTCCTAATCACGTGTTAGTTCGAAACTGATTAAAATTCAAATTCAAAATCAACCAAAGAATAAAAGTTTTCAAATATTAAAATAAAATGTTCGGGCCATGTCTAATATTGCATCGGTAATTATGGCGTAGTAAACACTTTTTTTATAAAATGCCTAAATACTTTTAAATGAATTAAACAGGAAAGAGATAATAAAAGAAAATAAATAAAAGGAAAACAGAAAACTAAAACAAGATAAAAAGAAAAGGAAAAGGAGAGAAGGCCACCCCCCCACTGGGCCAGCCGGCCCAGCCGGCCAGGCCCCCCCCCAACCGGCCCAACTGGGCAAAGGCCCAGCCGGCCACCCCCATTCCCCATATCCCCCCACAACCCAAACCCTAACCCCACCCCGTCACCCACTCCCCCACTCGCCCCCTCCCCCCAGTCGCTCTTCCCCCCTCCTCTCGCCTCCCGATCC
>NW_025228449.1:18856-25871 GCF_018294505.1 Triticum aestivum | reverse complement strand
GATTAACCTAGCTAATTAAGATTAATTAATCTAATGACTAATTAACCTAATTAACTACTGTTAATTAGCTAACAGAGTATGACAGTGGGGCCCACCCCCTATTAACACTAATTAGGTTAATTAAAATGTTTAATTAAAAATGTGTCACTGACCAGTGGGACCCACTGGTCAGGTTGACCAGTCAACCCTGTTGACTGCTGACGTCAGCATGACCTCATGCTGATGTCATAAATCCATTTTCGAATTAAATAAAATAATTAATTAAATCTCAGAAATTAATAAAATCTTTAGAAAATCATATCTTTTAATCCGTAACTCGGATTAAAATATTTTCAACATGAAAGTTGCTTAGAACGACGAGACGAATCCGGATACGCGGTCCGTTCGTCCGCCACACACCCCTAACCTATCGAACCCGCAACTTTCCCCCTCCGGTTCATCTGTCAGAAAACACGAAACACCGGGAATACTTTTCCGGATGTTTTCCCCCCTTCACCGGTATCACCTACTACCGTGTTAGGGCACACCGAACACCGCGTATTGCCTTGTTATATTTTGTGATGCTTTGTTTGCTCTGTATTCATTATTTCTTCCCCCTCTCCTCTCCGGTAGACTACGAGACCGACGCTGCTGCTGATGAGTTCGACTACGGAGTTGACGACCCCTCTCTCTCGCCAGAGCAACCAGGCAAGCCCCCCCTTTGATCACCAGATATCGCCTACTCTTCTCTATACTGCTTGCATTAGAGTAGTGTAGCATGTTACTGCTTTCCGTTAATCCTATTCTGATGCATAGCCTGTCATTGCTGCTACAGTCATTGATACCTTACCCGCAATCCTAAATGCTTAGTATAGGATGCTAGTGTTCCATCAGTGGCCCTACACTCTTGTCCGTCTGCCTTGCTATACTACTGGGCTGTGATCACTTCGGGAGGTGATCACAGGCATATACTATATACTTTACACTGTTACATTACCTGTGATACTGTTCGGAGTTGGGGGCTGAAGGGGCAGGTGGCTCCATCCCGGTAGAGGTGGGCCTGGGTTCCCGATGGCCCTCGACTGTTACTTTGTGGCGGAGCGACAGGGCAGGTTGAGACCACCTAGGAGACAGGTGGGCCTGGCCCTGTTCGGCGTTCGCGGATACTTAACACGCTTAACGAGATCTTGGTATTTGATCTGAGTCGGCTACGAGCCTATACGCACTAACCATCTACGTGGGAGTAGTTATGGGTATCCCGACGTCGTGGTATCAGCCGAAGCACTTCAGACGTCAGCGACGGAGCGGCGCGCGCCGGATTGGAACGTAAGCCTGCTCTTGTATTAAGGGGGCTAGTTCTGCTTCCGGCCGCCCTCGCAACGTGCAGGTGTGCTATGGGCGATGGGCCCAGACCCCTGTGCGCTTAGGTTTAGACCGGCGTGCTGGCCTCTCTGTTTTGCCTAGGTGGGGCTGCGACGTGTTGATCTTCCGAGGCCGGGCATGACCCAGAAAAGTGTGTCCGGCCAAATGGGATCGAGCGTGTTGGGCTATGTGGTGCACCCCTGCAGGGAAGTTAATCTATTCGAATAGCCGTGATCTTCGGTAACAGGACGACTTGGAGTTGTACCTTGACCTTATGACAACTAGAACCGGATACTTAATAAAACACACCCTTCCAAGTGCCAGATACAACCGGTGGTCGCTCTCTCTCAGGGATACGAGGAGGGGATCGCCGGGTAGGATTATGCTTGGAGATGCTACTTGGAGATGCTACTTGGAGGACTTCAATCTACTCTCTTTTACTTGATGCAAGGCGGAGGCTGCCAGAAGCGTAGTCTTCGACAGGATTAGCTATCCCCCTCTTATTCTGGCATTCTGCAGTTCAGTCCACTGATATGGCCTCCTTAAACATATACCCATGCATATGTAGTGTAGTTCC
This sequence comes from Triticum aestivum, assembly GCF_018294505.1. Taxonomy (NCBI): domain Eukaryota; kingdom Viridiplantae; phylum Streptophyta; class Magnoliopsida; order Poales; family Poaceae; genus Triticum; species Triticum aestivum. The sequence continues at coordinate 23,953 of NW_025228449.1, read as the reverse complement.
TTGCTTGCGAGTACTTTGGATGAGTACTCACGGTTGCTTTCTCCCCCCTTTTTCCCCTTTTCCTTTCTTTCTGGTTGTCGCAACCAGAGGCTGGAGCCCTGGAGCCAGACGCCACCGTCGACGACGACCCCTACTACACCAGAGGTGCCCCTACTACGTGCAGCCCGCTGACGATGACCTGGAGTAGTTTAGGAGGATCCCAGGTAGGAGGCATGCGCCTCTTTCGATCTGTATGCCAGTTTATGCTAGCCTTCTTAAGGCAAACTTGTTTAACTTATGTCTGTACTCAGATATTGTTGCTTCCGCTGACTCGTCTATGATCGAGCACTTGTATTCGAGCCCTCGAGGCCCCTGGCTTGTATTATGATGCTTGTATGACTTATTTTATTTGTAGAGTTGTGTTGTGATATCTTCCCGTGAGTCCCTGATCTTGATCGTACACATTTGCGTGCATGATTAGTGTACGATTGAATCGGGGGCGTCACAAGTTGGTATCAGAGCCGACTGCCTGTAGGAATCCCCCTTTCCAACTCCTTGGTCGAAGTTGAGTCTAGTCATTGCAAAACTTTTACTAACTTGGCTGTGTGCCTTACGGGCCGACGTCGCCTTTGGGTGGTAGTAGGATCTTTTATTCCTCGACCTATGCTCTGGGACTCTAACATCTCTTCTATTCGGGTTAAACGATTTTACTAACTCGGACTCTAGGTTCTCGATAATACTTTCTCCCGGAGAGCCCCTTCAGTCCAGATGATTACTTTGTGCATCGAAGGATTCCGAAGATACCTTCCGATATTCTCCCGAGACCTTGTGCCTGTTGCTTTTGCAATTCCCTACCACTGCAATATCCCTAATGATAAATACTTACACCCGTCATTCTTACTTTATACCCAATCGATCTTGTTATTACAAGATACCTCGAAATTCTCTCTAATGTTCCGACAATACTTTGTGCCTACTGCCTTGCAGTTCCTTGCCACTTGAATACCCCTAAGAATAATTCTCGCACTTATCGAGTATCCGCTCATCCCCCAGTTGTTCATGTGTTTCACAATGGTCTTTGAAATACTATTCGATCCTCCAAAAATCCTTAATAGCTTATTGCTCTGCAATACTTGTCTGCTTGCATTATGGATGCTTTCCATATGTCTGGCAATATTCGTTAGTATCCTTAGGCATCGTCATTTTGATCCTATTGATTCAGCATGTGTGCGAATGCACACAATCATCTATCAACCCTTCTAAATTATCCTTCCGGCTCAAACATCATTTTTGAACATGAGCTGGTTCTCGACCAAACTATTTGTCGTCAATTGTGCCTCTGGTATATCCAACTTATCCATCCTTGATCAGAGCGACTGCTTCTGATCCTTTGTTTTGGAAATCGAAATTCCTTTATTATCTAAGCATCTAATTATTTCGATGTTCTATAATATGATGCCCGTGCATTCTTCTTCCTCTGGTTGAGTACCGATGCTCACATCAGATCCCTTGTGGACCATCGGTTCCTTTGTTGGATTTTATCCGACAGTGTCCTTCATATTGAATAACCTTGAGAGCCTTTCCATGGGTATATAATGCCTTTGGTAAATTGTATCATCTGCTTTTGAACAATGCTCTACTTTCGAGCTTGTATTATTTACCCCGAAGTTTGTGGTATATGTTCGTAAGATGCCCTGATGGGTTGAACCTATGCCTTCCTTACTATGTGGGAACTCGGAAGTTTTACGGGTCATACTCATCTGGTATTTCACCAGGTAAAACTTTCAACACTAATGCCATTATCGAAACGAGAAGTGAATGTAAGGTTATGCTTTGGAGAAGTGGGAGTCGACCTTGAACTTTGTGTTCATGCCCATGGACCCGAGGTGGAACTTATCATGGAAGCTTCTCGTAGTAATAATAATCCCCTTGTTATAACATCTTCTCTTATCTATGCTTGGTCTTTTGCGACCGTGGTTTCGACCATATTGTTCTTCTTTGATCCCATTTCTTGGACAAGTTTAAGTGCTTGCCTTCTGCAAATGATTTCACTTGTCCAACCTCTATCCCGCTCTACCCTTGAGTATACCCTCTGGTACCGCAAGAATATCAGGGAACTACATAACTTCTTATGGGTTCTTCATCAACTGTTATCTCTCACCGATTCCAATTTTCCTGGGTTCTGGGTTGTCGTCAACCGAGAACATCGATAAGTGAATCGATTCCGCACTCCGATTCAATAAATCTAAGTAATTCTCGTTGCTTACGAGTTTAATAATCCTTCAAGTCATTCCTAGCCTTATCGGCTATATCATTATCGTGCAAACTTCTAACTGTGCTACCTGGTCCTTCTTCCCGGAGCACAAAATTTTCGACGATGAACTAACCTTATGTCGATCCTCATCGTCATATCATTTCGCCTTGAACAACAAGCTTGGTTTCGAGTTTGTGTCGTACCCTTGGTTCCAATAACCTTTCACTTCATCATTACTTGACTTGATGTCGTTACCGATCGATTACATCATCATGAACTCTCGCGACAAAGGTGTCGTGATCATCAACATTCTGAGCTCATCCAGGATATCAATTGAATTCATGATGAGAAATAACATCCTTTCCCTCGATGAATTGTATTATTGTCGACCACTTTATTGCCTTCCCACCAACACAAGCTTGTTCATGTTTGGTGTTATACCTTGAGTTCCTTGCTATCCAGCAATTGTTCTTCTTTACCTTGGAGTATTACCATCCTTTATGTCAAGAATGTTCTGAGATTTGTTCCACCTCTTGAGAATTCTTGGCATAGAACTACTTCTCACCATCACCATTCTTTATTGGTCCCCGTGTTAATTCCAACAAGTGAACGGTGTTGTTTGGATTCTTTCCTTCTAGCAACCCTATTTTTTTTGAAGTTAATGGTCGAAAGTTCATTCTTAGGCTATTGACTATTGAATCGCCATTCTGACATTGGTCGTGCAACCCAACCCATATTTCGGGCGCACCTTTCAACCAATGTTTAATTGTGTATGTTTTCCTCGAGCATACTTCCTTATATCATTTGATCTGACCAATGTTATCTCCTTGTTCCCATAATTGTGGAAATCCATCTTGTCGGAAATCTCGATGGATTATCGCCGAGCCCGTCAGCCACCTCCTCCTCTCCTTGGTTTAACGATGAACTATTGTTTTAGGAACCCACTCCCATAGTTCATTTCCTGAGAATCCTGAAATGTCATTTCGTCTATTTGTGTTGCACCTTTTATTCTCGGACATCCTGAGTCTGAGGTATCATTACACCAATCGGATCTGAACCTCGGTCAGATATGATGGTTGGGACATATTTCCAAGAGTTATAACATTGGTCTATGTATGACCTGGTAAGGTGATGACATGCCTAGCAACCCCGGCCGGAGGACCTATCATTATAGATTCCTTTTCAGCAAGGTTATCCATTCATCCATGAGGAAATTGTAAGACTTATTCTACAAGATATTCCTGATGGATCCTTCGTGTTTCCAAAGTCTGATCTTCACACGAAGACCATGTCAAGGCTATCTCGAAGCCTGTCAATGGTACTCCGATTTTCAACAGGAACATTTGAAGCACGATGCTAAATTTTATTTATCATTTATCCTAACACCGTTGTATGGGTAATGTCATGATATTTCTCTCCCCTTTCCTGAAGGGTTTTCTACGTTATATCCTATCATGGATATCAAGCCCCGCTTGTCCTAGGGAAGGATATACCCCTGTAATATGTGTGTATACACATTTTCCTCCCCATTGTTTTGATTAAACCTGGAAATCACCTTTCCTTTCCATTGGTTTATTTAAACCCTTTCATGATCTATATGATATAAACAATAATAATTCCCTACTTGTGCAAACACCTTGGTGTACAACTCGGTCAGTAAGACCCTGTTACTTTTGTTGATGACATTTCGGTAACCACCGATGGACGAGAACTTTGCCTATTGGTCCGCCTCGTTCAACGAGCAGGAAAATGGTTCTCTTCGTCCCTCGCCCCTGGTATCGACGTTGTTGCCAACATAATCGACAGGCTATCCTCTGACATGCCTTTCTTGCATGATCACGCAAGACATCTCCGCCCTTCCTACTTTTAACCCACATGGTGGGCCCATAACCCACAGATCCATAGGATCGAAACCTGACTCTCCTGTACACCCTGTTGTCAAAGTTATCCCTCGTGCTTGACTTTCTATGTAATTCACGGGCCACCCGCCTGTTGATCTATTCTGTATCGGACACAATACTTATTCCTGTTGCTCTAAACCCCATTCACACTCTGTTTCAGGCAAAGAACGATTGCCTATCCGCTTGAAACTTCTTATTGCACCGTCTTACTTTGCTCTCGATGTGTTTCGTTTGTTCAGCTCGAGAGATACTCATATGTTCATACTCGGGAAACCCCCAGAAGATTTTCCCTTATAAAATCCTATCGTTGTAGACGCTGCCCCTTACATATTCATAAGTATGATGGAGGTCCCGAAGAAAGGATGACAATTGATCGTGGTGACTAGAAGCAGTGAAATGAAGACATCAACGAAGTGGATCAACCTCTTAGAAAGGGCAGCCAAGACCGAGAAGACTCGTTAGGTTTTTCGCTACCAACACCTTCGCCCCTTACTCCACCGCTTAAATCTCGGGACGAGATTTCTTGTAGTGGAGGAGAATTATGACGCCCGGGTAATTAAGCTACAGTGAACCTCTGCTAATGATGCCACGTCACCTCGATTACTGTTCCTAATCACGTGTTAGTTCGAAACTGATTAAAATTCAAATTCAAAATCAACCAAAGAATAAAAGTTTTCAAATATTAAAATAAAATGTTCGGGCCATGTCTAATATTGCATCGGTAATTATGGCGTAGTAAACACTTTTTTTATAAAATGCCTAAATACTTTTAAATGAATTAAACAGGAAAGAGATAATAAAAGAAAATAAATAAAAGGAAAACAGAAAACTAAAACAAGATAAAAAGAAAAGGAAAAGGAGAGAAGGCCACCCCCCCACTGGGCCAGCCGGCCCAGCCGGCCAGGCCCCCCCCCCAACCGGCCCAACTGGGCAAAGGCCCAGCCGGCCACCCCCATTCCCCAT
>NW_025228449.1:0-18190 GCF_018294505.1 Triticum aestivum | reverse complement strand
TCTCCACGCCCCTCCCGTCGTCGCCCGCGCGCCCCGGTCCTCCTCCCCGTGTCCGCGAGCCGCACTCGCCCGCGGCTCTGCTGCAGCTGCTTCTGTCGCCGCCCGTCACAGCGCCCGCGAAACCCCCTGGAAGCGCGCGTCCTCTGCCGCGCCACTACGGCCACCTCCACTCCCCCTTGGCCGGAGCCTCGCCGCGCCCCCCTCGCCAGTTCCGTTCGGGCGGACGCCCGACGCACGGCGCCCGTTGCGCCCGTAGCGCCCGATCCACTTTGGCCTATGGGCCAATGACCAATGGGCCAGTGCCCCCTATGGGCCTATGACAAGTGGGGCCTCCAGCCCCAGAACGAAAAAAAAGAGGAGTTAAAAAAAATAATATAAAAAAATAAATCAATAATAAATAATAAAAATAATTAATTAATTAACTAATTAATTAACTTAATTAATTCCGATTAACCTAGCTAATTAAGATTAATTAATCTAATGACTAATTAACCTAATTAACTACTGTTAATTAGCTAACAGAGTATGACAGTGGGGCCCACCCCCTATTAACACTAATTAGGTTAATTAAAATGTTTAATTAAAAATGTGTCACTGACCAGTGGGACCCACTGGTCAGGTTGACCAGTCAACCCTGTTGACTGCTGACGTCAGCATGACCTCATGCTGATGTCATAAATCCATTTTCGAATTAAATAAAATAATTAATTAAATCTCAGAAATTAATAAAATCTTTAGAAAATCATATCTTTTAATCCGTAACTCGGATTAAAATATTTTCAACATGAAAGTTGCTTAGAACGACGAGACGAATCCGGATACGCGGTCCGTTCGTCCGCCACACACCCCTAACCTATCGAACCCGCAACTTTCCCCCTCCGGTTCATCTGTCAGAAAACACGAAACACCGGGAATACTTTTCCGGATGTTTTCCCCCCTTCACCGGTATCACCTACTACCGCGTTAGGGCACACCGAACACCGCGTATTGCCTTGTTATATTTTGTGATGCTTTGTTTGCTCTGTATTCATTATTTCTTCCCCCTCTCCTCTCCGGTAGACTACGAGACCGACGCTGCTGCTGATGAGTTCGACTACGGAGTTGACGACCCCTCTCTCTTGCCAGAGCAACCAGGCAAGCCCCCCCTTTGATCACCAGATATCGCCTACTCTTCTCTATACTGCTTGCATTAGAGTAGTGTAGCATGTTACCGCTTTCCGTTAATCCTATTCTGATGCATAGCCTGTCATTGCTGCTACAGTCATTGATACCTTACCCGCAATCCTAAATGCTTAGTATAGGATGCTAGTGTTCCATCAGTGGCCCTACACTCTTGTCCGTCTGCCTTGCTATACTACTGGGCTGTGATCACTTCGGGAGGTGATCACAGGCATATACTATATACTTTACACTGTTACATTACCTGTGATACTGTTCGGAGTTGGGGGCTGAAGGGGCAGGTGGCTCCATCCCGGTAGAGGTGGGCCTAGGTTCCCGACGGCCCTCGACTGTTACTTTGTGGCGGAGCGACAGGGCAGGTTGAGACCACCTAGGAGACAGGTGGGCCTGGCCCTGTTCGGCGTTCGCGGATACTTAACACGCTTAACGAGATCTTGGTATTTGATCTGAGTCGGCTACGAGCCTATACGCACTAACCATCTACGTGGGAGTAGTTATGGGTATCCCGACGTCGTGGTATCAGCCGAAGCACTTCAGACGTCAGCGACGGAGCGGCGCGCGCCGGATTGGAACGTAAGCCTGCTCTTGTATTAAGGGGGCTAGTTCTGCTTCCGGCCGCCCTCGCAACGTGCAGGTGTGCTATGGGCGATGGGCCCAGACCCCTGTGCGCTTAGGTTTAGACCGGCGTGCTGGCCTCTCTGTTTTGCCTAGGTGGGGCTGCGACGTGTTGATCTTCCGAGGCCGGGCATGACCCAGAAAAGTGTGTCCGGCCAAATGGGATCGAGCGTGTTGGGCTATGTGGTGCACCCCTGCAGGGAAGTTAATCTATTCGAATAGCCGTGATCTTCGGTAATAGGACGACTTGGAGTTGTACCTTGACCTTATGACAACTAGAACCGGATACTTAATAAAACACACCCTTCCAAGTGCCAGATACAACCGGTGGTCGCTCTCTCTCAGGGATACGAGGAGGGGATCGCCGGGTAGGATTATGCTTGGAGATGCTACTTGGAGATGCTACTTGGAGGACTTCAATCTACTCTCTTTTACTTGATGCAAGGCGGAGGCTGCCAGAAGCGTAGTCTTCGACAGGATTAGCTATCCCCCTCTTATTCTGGCATTCTGCAGTTCAGTCCACTGATATGGCCTCCTTACACATATACCCATGCATATGTAGTGTAGTTCCTTGCTTGCGAGTACTTTGGATGAGTACTCACGGTTGCTTTCTCCCCCCTTTTTCCCCTTTTCCTTTCTTTCTGGTTGTCGCAACCAGAGGCTGGAGCCCTGGAGCCAGACGCCACCGTCGACGACGACCCCTACTACACCGGAGGTGCCCCTACTACGTGCAGCCCGCTGACGACGACCTGGAGTAGTTTAGGAGGATCCCAGGCAGGAGGCCTGCGCCTCTTTCGATCTGTATGCCAGTTTATGCTAGCCTTCTTAAGGCAAACTTGTTTAACTTATGTCTGTACTCAGATATTGTTGCTTCCGCTGACTCGTCTATGATCGAGCACTTGTATTCGAGCCCTCGAGGCCCCTGGCTTGTATTATGATGCTTGTATGACTTATTTTATTTGTAGAGTTGTGTTGTGATATCTTCCCGTGAGTCCCTGATCTTGATCGTACACATTTGCGTGCATGATTAGTGTACGATTGAATCGGGGGCGTCACAGTGCGGAACACGGCATTATTCATGAGAGGACGCCTCCCTATTCACCCCAGTCAAACGGGGTTGCCGAGCGGAAAAACCGTACTCTAACTGATTTGGTTAACGCCATGTTAGATACATCGGGTTTATCCAAGGCATGGTGGGGGGAGGCTATATTGACGACATGTCATGTCCTGAATAAAGTTCCGACAAAGGATAGTGAGATCACTCCCTATGAGAAATGGGCAAAGAGAAGGACGACACTCTCGTACTTGCGCACTTGGGGCTGTTTGGCGAAAGTCAACGTGCTGATCCCCAAAAAGCGTAAGCTTGGACATAAGACCGTGGACTGCATTAATTTGGGCTACGCTAAGAACAGCGTTGGCTATAGATTTCTAGTAGTGAAATCTGAGGTACCTGACCAGAAGATCGGTACAATTATGGAGTCTAAGGATGCTACATTCTTTGAGGATATTTTTCCTATGAGAGATATGCAAAGCACTTCTAGACAGGAATCTGAGGAGACTCCTGAACCTGCCATCCCTATGGAATATTATGAACAAACACATGATGAAAATCCCGAGGAGGATGACGAGGAAACCCTTGGTAGGGGCAAGAGACAAAGGACTGCAAATACCTTTGGTGATGATTTCTTCGTGTACCTCGTGGATGATACTCCCACTTCTATTTCAGAAGCGTATGCCTCTCCAGAAGCTGACTACTGGAAGGATGCGGTCCGTAGCGAGATGGATTCCATCATGGCTAACGGGACATGGGAGATCACTGACCGTCCCTATGGTTGCAAACCACTGGGATGTAAGTGGGTGTTCAAAAAGAAGCTTAGGCCCGATGGTACGATTGAAAAGTACAAGGCTAGGCTTGTGGCCAAGGGCTATGACCAGCAAGAAGAGGAAGATTTCTTTGATACTTATTCACCTGTGGCTAGACTGACCACCATTCGAGTATTACTCTCGTTGGCGGCCTCACATGGTCTTCTCGTTCATCAGATGGATGTTAAGACGGCTTTTCTAAATGGAGAGCTAAAGGAGGAAATCTACATGCAACAGCCTGATGGCTTTGTGATAGATGGTCAGGAAAGAAAGGTGTGTAGGTTGATAAAATCTTTATATGGCCTGAAACAAGCACCTAAGCAATGGCATGATAAGTTTAATACAACTCTGACATCTGTTGGTTTCGTTGTTAATGAGGCTGACAAATGTGTATACTATCGCCATGGTGGGGGCGAAGGAGTTATACTGTGCTTGTATGTTGATGACATACTGATATTTGGAACAAACCTCAAAGTCATTGAGGAGGTCAAATCGTTTCTATCTCAGAACTTTGAGATGAAAGACCTTGGTGTGGCTGATGTTATCTTGAACATCAAGCTACTGAGAGATAATGAGGGTGGGATCACACTTCTGCAATCCCATTATGTTGAGAAGGTGTTGAGTCATTTTGGATATTCGGACTGCACACCATCTCAAACACCATATGATCCTAGCGTATTGATTCGAAAGTCCAAAGGCATGGCTAAAGATCAATTGAGATACTCTCAAATCATTGGTTCACTGATGTACCTAGCGAGCGCAACGAGGCCTGACATCGCGTTTGCTGTGAGCAAACTGAGCCGGTTTGTTTCCAAACCGGGTGATGTACATTGGCATGCTGTTGAGAGAGTTATGCGCTATCTGAAAGGTACTATGAACTATGGACTTCACTATACCGGATACCCGTCGGTACTTGAAGGGTATAGTGATGCGAATTGGATCTCTGATGCTGATGAGATGAAGGCCACAACTGGGTATATGTTTACTCTTGGAGGTGGCGCTGTTTCCTGGAAGTCTTGCAAGAAAACGATCTTAACGAGATCGACAATGGAAGCAGAATTAACGGCATTAGACACATCTGGTGTTGAAGCGAGATGGCTTCGAGATCTTTTGATGGACTTGCCATTGGTTGATAAACCGGTTCCGGCTATCCTTATGAACTGTGACAATCAGACTGTCATCACCAAGGTGAAGAGTTCAAAGGACAACATGAAGTCCACCAAACACATAAGAATGAGATTAAAAGCTGTCAGAAAATTAAGAAACTCCGAAGTGATAGCGTTGGACTATGTCCATACGGCTAAGAATCTGGCAGATCCCTTTACAAAAGGGCTATCACGTGTTGTGATAGATAATGCATCGAGGGAGATGGGTATGAGACCCACATGAGTTGTCATGGTGGTAACCCAACCTATGTGATCGGAGATCCCGTGAACTAGGACCTGGGAAAACAAGCCAGTGGTGAACTGAGGAGAGTAACTATACTAACCCACTCCGTTGGAGATGCAATACTCTCGATACTGTATGGTAGGATGACTACGGTCGCAATGTGTTCCAAAGCTTATAAAAGCAAGATGCTATCCTACAGAGCGATCTTTGGAGGAACACACCTATATGAGCCCGACTGCTGGTCACAGTCTATGAGATTGGGGTGATCTCTAGTAAGCTCATGAATAGGCCAGGAGTGTGACTTATATGCTCCACCCGAGGGGTCAGCCTTCGGCAGCCTAGTACTAGTAAGACATGTAGTGAAACTTCTTTACGCCAAACTGACAATTCAAGGCATAGTCCATTGTTCAGTTGTGAAGGAGTGTAGCCACTTGTTCTAGGTGAAGTTCAACCTTAACAGGTCTTTACTGAAACACTGGTATATCGAAATAGCAATTGGAACAGAGGACACAATGGGCCCTCGAGATCTGGTGGGGGATTGCTGAAATCTGAGATGGGCTCTAGGCCCATATTGCAATTTCTGAAAAATCTCTAAGGGCCCATGTGTGTTATATGGCACTAGGTGTGGTGGGAAGTTTAGTCCCACCCCGGAAGTGGAAGGAGAGTTGGAGTGGTTTATAAGGGTTTCTCTTCTACATGCTATTGGAGCTTGAGAAGAGAACAGGCCCTCGTGCACTCCTCCTCCGCCGCCCGCCTCGCCACGCCACGCCTCGTCACGACGCGCCGCGGGTTGCGGGATTGAGCCGAGCCGAGCTCACACCTACGCGCTTATTTTTGCCAGTCACTAACGGAGAGTTTTCTGACAGCTGGACCACGATCTGAGACGTCGGATCGTGGGCTGTCACGGACTCGGACGTGGGTCGAGCCCACGTCTCTCCACGCGGCTGCGCCTATAAGTATGCGGTGTCTCCTAACCCTAGCCGCCACGAACAGATCACATCTGCTCACGCGCACGCCCACCGTCGTTCCTTTGCTGCTGCTGCCGCCGGTGACTCCATCCCGTCCGCCACGTACACGGTCGACGGGAGAGTAGGTCTCCGAAACCACGCCCTTCTGGTTCCTGTACGGGGTGAGGGGCGAATAGGTTTTTGGGCAGCGATTAAGCGACTGCTCGCTTCCGATCGTCTACTTCCTCTACGTCCGCGTCGCCTTCATCATCACCATGTCCACCGACGGCGACCGTGCCGCCGCAGAGAAAGCTGAAGCCGACAAGAAGGTCGCCGAGGATGCCGCTGCTGCCACCAAAGCCGCGGCCTCTGCGTGGCCTACTGGAGGGTATAACTCGTTTATCCCGCTCCTGATTATTTTCATATTAGCAGTACTAGCAGTATGTGTAGATTTGTCTACTGTTTGCTTAGTACGTGCATGTTTAGATCAGAGTCAGTACGTCATCAACTTAGTCAATGCCATGCTAGTGATTTACTCATGGATTAATTTAATCGAGAAATTGCCTATTTACTCAACAATCCAAAAACCTATTCTGTGTAGGAATTTCTCGGCAAGTGGCTTTGCCGCTGCACTGAAACCGGATAAGTTTACCGGTACATACTTCAAGCGTTGGCAGACTAAGACCACGTTATGGCTCACGGCTATGAACGTGTTCTGGGTCACCGGTGTCTCCACGGAAACGATTGCTCCTGAACAGGAGAAGGCGTTCAAGGAGGCTACCGTTGTGTTTCTCGGAGCAGTTCTTAGCGTGATCGGAGATAAACTGGTCGACGCATATTTACATGTGCATGTCGCCAAGGACTTGTGGGAGGCGCTCGAATCTAAATTCAGGGCCGCCGATGCAGGGAGCGAGATGTATATTATAGAGCAGTTCCACGATTAAAAGATGGTTGAAAACCGTCCTGTATTGGAGCAGGCTCATGAGATAATATGCATTGTTAAGGAACTTGAGCTTCTCAAGTGCGAGTTACCGGGCAAGTTTGTCGCGGGCTGCATAATCGCTAAGCTCCCTAATTCCTGGAGGAACTTTGCCACCACTCTGAAACATCAGAGGCGTGAATTCTCTGTGGAGGATGTCATTGGCCATCTGAGTGTTCAGCAGAATTCGAGGGCAAAAGACTCGCACGGAAAAGGGGCCGAAGGGACTTCTGTTGCCAACATGGTGAACCAGAAGAACTTCAACTCCCACAAGCCCAAGGGAAAGAACGGTGTCCAACACAATACCGACTTTAAGAAGAAGGGTAAGAAGACCTTCAAGAAGAACAAGAAGGACGAGGGCTGCTTTACTTGTGGTTCGGTTGAACATTGGGCCAACAAGTGCCCAAACAAGTACAAGAAGTCAGGACAGGACTCCAAGTCTGTCAACATGATTGTGGGCAACAATGAGAATGGTGCATCTGGGTACGGTAATTTATTTACTGTTTTTTCAGTGTTTCAACCCAACGATTGGTGGGTGGACACAGGTGCAGGTGTTCATGTGTGTGCTGACATTTCATTGCTCACTTCTTACCAGGTCACAGGTCACGGGTCCGTATTGATGGGGAATGGCGCGAGTGCTTCTGTTCATGGTGTTGGCACGGTCGATCTGAAGTTTACTTCGGGAAGGATCGTGCAGCTGAAGAACGTGCAGCATGTCCCCGCCATCAAGAAGAACCTCGTTAGTGGCTCCCTTCTATGTAGAGAAGGGTTTAAGTTGGTTTTCGAGTCTAATAAATTAGTTGTTACAAAATATGGACTCTTTGTTGGAAAAGGTTATGAGAGCGGAGGGATGTTCCGCCTTTCCCTCGCAGATTTTTGTAATAAAGTCGTGAACCATATTCATTCGAATGTTAATGAATCTGAAGTTTGGCATTCACGTCTTTGTCACATTAGTTTTGGTGTTATGACGCGGCTAGCCAAGTTGGATTTAATCCCGAGTTTCACTTTAGCCAAAGGTTCTAAGTGCCTTTCATGTGTGCAAGCTAAGCAACCTCACAAGCCTCATAAGGCCGCGGAGGAGAGACACCTGGCACCATTAGAACTCATACATTCTGATCTTTGTGAGATGAATGGTGTGTTGACTAAAGGTGGAAAGAGATACTTCATGACATTGATAGATGATTCCACTAGATATTGCTATGTGTATCTGTTAAATACTAAAGATGAGGCTCTACACTACTTTAAAATCTATAAGGCAGAAGTTGAAAATCAACTTGAAAAGAAAATTAAACGAGTCCGGTCAGATCGTGGTGGAGAGTACTTCTCAAGTGAGTTTGATTCCTTCTGTGCGGAACACGGCATTATTCATGAGAGGACGCCTCCCTATTCACCCCAGTCAAACGGGGTTGCCGAGCGGAAAAACCGTACTCTAACTGATTTGGTTAACGCCATGTTAGATACATCGGGTTTATCCAAGGCATGGTGGGGGGAGGCTATATTGACGGCATGTCATGTCCTGAATAAAGTTCCGACAAAGGATAGTGAGATCACTCCCTATGAGAAATGGGCAAAGAGAAGGACGACACTCTCGTACTTGCGCACTTGGGGCTGTTTGGCGAAAGTCAACGTGCCGATCCCCAAAAAGCGTAAGCTTGGACATAAGACCGTGGACTGCATTAATTTGGGCTACGCTAAGAACAGCGTTGGCTATAGATTTCTAGTAGTGAAATCTGAGGTACTTGACCAGAAGATCGGTACAATTATGGAGTCTAAGGATGCTACATTCTTTGAGGATATTTTTCCTATGAGAGATATGCAAAGCACTTCTAGACAGGAATCTAAGGAGACTCCTGAACCTGCCATCCCTATGGAATATTATGAACAAACACATGATGAAAATCCCGAGGAGGATGACGAGGAAACCCTTGGTAGGGGCAAGAGACAAAGGACTGCAAAGACCTTTGGTGATGATTTCTTCGTGTACCTCGTGGATGATACTCCCACTTCTATTTCAGAAGCGTATGCCTCTCCAGAAGCTGACTACTGGAAGGATGCGGTCCGTAGCGAGATGGATTCCATCATGGCTAACGGGACATGGGAGATCACTGACCGTCCCTATGGTTGCAAACCACTGGGATGTAAGTGGGTGTTCAAAAAGAAGCTTAGGCCCGATGGTACGATTGAAAAGTACAAGGCTAGGCTTGTGGCCAAGGGCTATGACCAGCAAGAAGAGGAAGATTTCTTTGATACTTATTCACCTGTGGCTAGACTGACCACCATTCAAGTATTACTCTCGTTGGCGGCCTCACATGGTCTTCTCGTCCATCAGATGGATGTTAAGACGGCTTTTCTAAATGGAGAGCTAAAGGAGGAAATCTACATGCAACAGCCTGATGGCTTTGTGATAGATGGTCAGGAAAGAAAGGTGTGTAGGTTGATAAAATCTTTATATGGCCTGAAACAAGCACCTAAGCAATGGCATGATAAGTTTAATACAACTCTGACATCTGTTGGTTTCGTTGTTAATGAGGCTGACAAATGTGTATACTATCGCCATGGTGGGGGCGAAGGAGTTATACTGTGCTTGTATGTTGATGACATACTGATATTCGGAACAAACCTCAAAGTCATTGAGGAGGTCAAATCGTTTCTATCTCAGAACTTTGAGATGAAAGACCTTGGTGTGGCTGATGTTATCTTGAACATCAAGCTACTGAGAGATAATGAGGGTGGGATCACACTTCTGCAATCCCATTACGTTGAGAAGGTGTTGAGTCGTTTTGGATATTCGGACTGCACACCATCTCAAACACCATATGATCCTAGCGTATTGATTCGAAAGTCCAAAGGCATGGCTAAAGATCAATTGAGATACTCTCAAATCATTGGTTCACTGATGTACCTAGCGAGCGCAACGAGGCCTGACATCGCGTTTGCTGTGAGCAAACTGAGCCGGTTTGTTTCCAAACCGGGTGATGTACATTGGCATGCTGTCGAGAGAGTTATGCGCTATCTGAAAGGTACTATGAACTATGGACTTCACTATACCGGATACCCGTCGGTACTTGAAGGGTATAGTGATGCGAATTGGATCTCTGATGCTGATGAGATGAAGGCCACAACTGGGTATATGTTTACTCTTGGAGGTGGCGCTGTTTCCTGGAAGTCTTGCAAGCAAACGATCTTAACGAGATCGACAATGGAAGCAGAATTAATGGCATTAGACACATCTGGTGTTGAAGCGAGATGGCTTTGAGATCTTTTGATGGACTTGCCATTGGTTGATAAACCGGTTCCGGCTATCCTTATGAACTGTGACAATCAGACTGTCATCACCAAGGTGAAGAGTTCAAAGGACAACATGAAGTCCACCAAACACATAAGAATGAGATTAAAAGCTGTCAGAAAATTAAGAAACTCCGGAGTGATAGCGTTGGACTATGTCCATACGGCTAAGAATCTGGCAGATCCCTTTACAAAAGGGCTATCACGTGTTGTGATAGATAATGCATCGAGGGAGATGGGTATGAGACCCACATGAGTTGTCATGGTGGTAAACCAACCTATGTGATCGGAGATCCCGTGAACTAGGACCTGGGAAAACAAGCCAGTGGTGAACTGAGGAGAGTAACTATACTAACCCACTCCGTTGGAGATGCAATACTCTCGATACTGTATGGTAGGATGACTACGGTCTCAATGTGTTCCAAAGCTTATAAAAGCAAGATGCTATCCTACAGAGCGATCTTTGGAGGAACACACCTATATGAGCCCGACTGCTGGTCACAGTCTATGAGATTGGGGTGATCTCTAGTAAGCTCATGAATAGGCCAGGAGTGTGACTTATATGCTCCACCCGAGGGGTCAGCCTTCGGCAGCCTAGTACTAGTAAGACATGTAGTGAAACTTCTTTACGCCAAACTGACAATTCAAGGCATAGTCCATTGTTCAGTTGTGAAGGAGTGTAGCCACTTGTTCTAGGTGAAGCTCAACCTTAACAGGTCTTTACTGAAACACTGGTATATCGAAACAGCAATTGGAACAGAGGACACAATGGGCCCTCGAGATCTGGTGGGGGATTGCTGAAATCTGAGATGGGCTCTAGGCCCATATTGCAATTTCTGAAAAATCTCTAAGGGCCCATGTGGGTTATATGGCACTAGGTGTGGTGGGAAGTTTAGTCCTACCCCGGAAGTGGAAGGAGAGTTGGAGTCGTTTATAAGGGTTTCTCTTCTACATGCTATTGGAGCTTGAGAAGAGAAGAGGCCCTCGCGCACTCCTCCTCCGCCGCCCGCCTCGCCACGCCACGCCACGCCTCGCCACGACGCGCCGCGGGTTGCGGGTTGCGGGATTGAGCCGAGCCGAGCTCACACCTACGCGCTTATTTTTGCCAGTCACTAACGGAGAGTTTTCTGACAGCTGGGCCACGATCTGAGACGTCACGGACTCGGACGTGGGTCGAGCCCACGTCTCTCCACGCGGCTGCGCCTATAAGTATGCGGTGTCTCCTAACCCTAGCCGCCACGAACAGATCACATCTGCTCACGCGCACGCCCACCGTCGTTCCTTTGCTGCTGCTGCCGCCGGTGACTCCATCCCGTCCGCCACGTACATGGTCGACGGGAGAGCAGGTCTCCGAAACCACGCCCTTCTGGTTCCTGTACGGGGTGAGGGGCGAATAGGTTTTTGGGCAGCGATTACGCGACTGCTCGCTTCCGATCGTGTACTTCCTCTACGTCCGCGTCGCCTTCATCATCACCATGTCCACCGACGCCGACCGTGCCGCCGCAGAGAAAGCTGAAGCCGACAAGAAGGTCGCCGAGGACGCCGCTGCTGCCACCAAAGCCGCGGCCTCTGCGTGGCCTACTGGAGGGTATAACTCGTTTTTCCCGCTCCTGATTATTTTCATATTAGCAGTACTAGCAGTATGTGTAGATTTGTCTACTGTTTGCTTAGTACGTGCATGTTTAGATCAGAGTCAGTACGTCATCAACTTAGTCAATGCCATGCTAGTGATTTACTCATGGATTAATTTAATCGAGAAATTGCCTATTTACTCAACAATATCCACCTAAATTAAAGAGATGATCCAACACTACGTCTAAAGATTTACAGAGTTTAGCAAAGATAAGAAAAAGTTATTTCTTCAGCATAAATAAGTTAATACTACACCTTACGAAAAAGAACATCAGAAGTCCTCAGAAAAACCATAGCCGAAATTAAGGTACAAAATGTATGTGAGTCGATAAAAATTCTGGAGCAGAACTCGGCGGATCAGTTGATTACGGGGTTGGCTCACGAACCCTCTTCGCAGCATGGTGGTTGTCAGCGCCGTTGGGTGCACACATGGAGATGTAGTGGCGTTTTTTTGATGGTTTTTGGCACCGCACTGCATGCAACAAGGGGTGCTCAAAGTGTTCTTGTGCATCGCGGTGGAGAAGGTTGGACTCGGACTGAAAGGCGAAATGAGGCGAGAGTAGACTGGGACGGTAACCACCGAATGCGTTCCACAATTTGTATGGAGTAGCCGGCAGCTGGATTTCGTGTTCCCATGTGCTTCTTGGCTATGTTCGGTAGTGTCGTACTTGTAGAGACGATTGTCAAGCCTATAGCACAACATACCGTCGCCATCGTTAAGCCAGGTGCTGGTCATCCGGTCCTTGGTGTCATGGTCGCCCATGTCGCCCATGTAAAAGTTGTAGCGCAGTACCCAGTCAAGGAACCACTTGTCGTTCTTGTCATGGAGCAGCGGACCTAGCTGCGGCATGATCCAAAAATCGATCTCCCGTTGGGTGCGCATGGGTAGACGTACGGGCTGAACCCCATGGCGTGCCAGCAGGTGTAGTTGATCTTGGCCTGCGGCGGGATCTCCAGCTTCTCGCCGGTGACGGGGTTGCACACGAACAAGGGCAAATTCTCGACGCCGGACGCGAGGAGGACGAAACCGTTGCACACGTTGGTGGGGTGGTATCCGCTTGCCAGGTCGAGGAAGCAGTGTTGGAGTTGTGTCGAATATAGTGTACGAGGTAAGTTACAGTTGGACTTGTAGTTGTATTGTGTTTAGATAGGATATAGAGACGTGTCCAAATAGTACACTTGTATCCTAGGCCTCTCTTATATAGCGGGGTAGACACACGATGTAACACATGCCAACATAATAGCACCGGAATGCAGGGGAAGCCGGCGGCATGTGCCGGTGTCCAGGGCGACCGGGTGCGGTATTGTGACGGTGTCACGGGGAGGAGCGCCCGTAGTCAAGCCCCGGGGATGTATAGCCATATCGGTGAACCTCGTTAACAAATCTCGATGTCGTGCTCGTGCTCGTGTGATTGCTTGGTCCTCGGATGATCAATGATATGCCTTGGATTTATTATAACAAGCAGCACATGGGCTTCGTCGAGGAGACGTTGAACATGCCCATCTGGAGGCTTTTGCCCGGCGCGCGACACGATCAGGGCCTCCGCGCCGGCACCGGAGACGACATGGCTGGCCCTGGCGTGGAGGGCGTGGAAGGAGGGGTCGGTGACGATGCTCCGCCAGAGCCTCGACACGCAGCAGCAGCGGGCGGCGTCCCTCGTCGGCAACTTTAGCAGGATCTCCCGCAGAGTTTCCTCTACAACAGATTCCATGGGGCAGTACGCGCAGGCCAGGTCGAGGACGCGGCACATGGGCTTGGCGCCCAAGACCGTGGCCTCGAGGCGTTTGCCCGGCGCGCCGATCTGCGAGACGTCGTTGGCCTCCGCGCCGGCGCTGGGGACGACGATATGTATGTCCCTGGCGGCGTGGAGGGAGCGGAAGGAGGGGTCGGTGACCACGCCGCGCCAGAGCCTCGATACGCAGCAGCAGCGGCCGACGTCCCCCGTTGGCAGCTTTAGCAGGATCTCCCTCAAAATTTTCTCTGCAACAGACTCCATGCTAGTATCGTGATCGTCGTCCAACCGCAGGCATCGTCGGGATCGCATATATGAGTTCAGAGCCCGACGAACTTGATCGATCGGCTCCCTGGTATGTCTTTTTTTTTTTTGAGGGGTTAATTGGGAGTATGTCTTCTGATTGGTTCAAGGAACCGATCAATCGAAGCAGCCTGAGACCGAATCTGAATCGAGTTCAATACCCAAGTCTCTCCCTCGGTTTGGTTTTTTTTAGGCTTCCATAATTTGATGCATCCCCAAAGTCATCTATCTTTTTTCTCCCTACTAGAAAAAACACATCACCTCTTTTTCCCCGCAAACCGAACGTCATCATCTCTGTTGTTTTTCTTCTACTAGCAAAAAAACCCGTGCGTTGCAACGGGGTAACAAAATTGTGGCCATCAAATAAAGCCATCGAAAACATAATATCTATCATGATTATAGATATGTACAAAAGAGCCCGTGCCTTGTTAATTCAAATCAAATAAAACGGATCGCTGGTAGCGCTTAAGAATTAGACATGCTAAGTAATTGATACGTTAAGTTGATGGACCACATGACACAAGCTTAGAGACCACATTTTGTTCTGAAAATTTTACTTTAAATATAGCGACTGGAACATCAATATTCATCATATAAATACAATATATGACTATGATTTTGTTTGGAATTTTCATTTTAGACATAACAATACATGAACCATTAAATAAGAATTTTTTTCCTGAAATTAATAAGGCATGTGAATGCTTCGACAGAATACATAAACCATTTTAATTTAAATAACAAAATAAACAATTAGTAATATAGGTGGGCTGCTTAGCCATGTAATCTACTATCTGCCTTGAAATGTAGTGCAAATACCTTTTCCACATATCCTGAAATAAAGAAACATCAATAAACTTCAGTATCTTAGATGGAGAATTATGGAATTTTATTCTACAGCAGAGTACCACCTGAAGTTGAGTAGTGGCTTTAGAGTCATATAAATCTATATAACTGGTAGGCTCAATAGTTGGTAAGAAACTATATTTTAATTAGAGAAAAGGCATGCAAACTTCTTAAGTTAACATGTGCTATGAGCTAGCATCATGGCCATCTCTGCCTGTGCCCCTCGAACATGCTACGATACGGTGCAAAATAAATAAACTATGATGAACACAAAATAAATAAGGAAAGCAGAAGTCTGCCGGCTCAGGCCGGATCTCACCGATGGCGACATGGCCCTCCCTAAGGAGAAGCACTCATCTCCGCCGTTCAGGCCGTCCAAGGCTATTGTGGCCAGGGCTGCACCTACGCACCTAGGAACTGAACATTGCCTCCTTTGCATTATATACACTTTTTAGTTTCCACATCTGGTGCAGAAAAACATATCACTGTCAGTATTTGAGTATTTTCATACTGCCAAGAGCACACACCCAAAACAATTAGAGCAATCTTCCCAGATCACTTTAGACATGGGAAAAAGGTTGAGTTTCCTGAAATGATGTGGATAATTATATGATTTGGTACAGAGGTGTTAGCTTATCTACGTTTTTATAAGATGTGGCCGAGGATAGTGAATAGCAACACCCAAAGGACTATAATATCATCTAACTTGGCATGTTCATGTAAACTAAATGCAGCTAACATAATAGTACTTTTGATATATCTGAATTTAGTACCGTAAATTTGGAGAACCATACGGTTTGACTTCTCATATTTCATTTCAGAAAATAGCAGAATCTGCTTTTAAAACTAACAGTTAGAATGCTCCTTATAAAATCAGAATGTGCCTTTCAACATTTAAGCTCTAGGCTTGGTGTAGAAACTCAAATCGATCTAAGAATGCAAGAGCAACTGAACTTGATCGTAACAACAGCAAGTTAAGTGTTGTCTGAACAGACTGTACATGATTTCTACGAAACAAATAAAGGCTCTTATGTTAGGATAATCCTCCTACTATAACAGTTTGATTTACTTCACTTGACAAACAAAGCACCTACCTATGATTTGGTCTGGTAGGCATGAAGCTACAGTAACAATTAACAATTTCTGTAGAATAAATATTTTCTATATATACATACTTGGCAGAACTGAGTAAAGGGCATAGACAAAAAGAACAGAAACAAAAGCTTCTGTATCACCACAACAGTAAGTGTACTTTTAAGCTCACTTGTCTAGCTATAAGCTATCAAAATTCACTAACTCTGTGACTTTAAAACATCAAAATTAGGGGGTTACCAAAACATGGAATAACCAGCTCACACCCCGAGGAAAAGGACCTCTGAAAGTGTATTGTAGCAGGAAGCACATAAAATATATTTGGTATTATATATGAAGCGATTGTATCCTGGAGCACTGATTTTTTGTACAACACATTTACTCATTGACACCAAACGGACCAAAAGATCAGCCCATCTCAAATATTTTCAATCACTGAAAGCTATCTACACATATGTTAATCTTTCGGACCAGACCAAGGAGAACGGTGGTTGTGGCCCCCCTCACGGATGGCAATGAAACGGTAGTAGACGTTCTGCGGTAACGATGCAGTGTGAATATTATTAAATACTTGGAGCGCGATAAAATCATGAGTTTTTTACACAACGTGGGCACATGTGCTATAGGACTGATGGTAATTTTTCATAATTTTTTGTGATGGAGAAGCATCTGAACACTTCCCTCTACGCGGATTGCTCTTCGCACGTCTTCGACTGTGGCCGGCGGCCTCCGGGGGCTAGCATACCGTCAAATCTTGCGTAGGCGGCCTCTCACAAATTTGGAAGTGTTGAGGCGGTTGCAAACGCCCAGCACGCGTCTCCGGGTGTGCCCCCCCCTCTCACGGACGCCGCCGCCGCCGGCACCTGGAGGGGGGAAACGGACGCGTCGGGTCTACATGGAGTGGATGTAGCTGTGGGTTTGGCCCGGATGTTGCTCCAAAGTGTTCCTCTGGGCCGACCTAACACAACCGGGTGGAGAGGTCCACTGGTCAAAGCCCGTCCGTGCAAAGTCAAAGGGCTAGATCCCGTGGTCAAACGCTACAGGGTTAGCCGGGACGGGGGCCCTGGGGGGTAGCAATGCCACCGGAGCGTCGTACCGGGCCCTCATACATGCGGGGTGGTGTTGTGGCATGTCCGAAGAGGCGGCACGCGTCTCCGGGTTGTGGCCCCCCTCACGGACGGCAATGAAACGGTAGTAGACGTTCTGCGGTAACGATGCAGCGTGAATATTATTAAATACTGTGAGCGCGATAAAATCATGAGTTTTTTACACAACGTGGGCACATGTGCTATAGGACTGATGGAAATTTTTCATAATTTTTTCTGATGGAGAAGTATCTGAACACTTCCCTCTACGCGGATTGCTCTTCGCACGTCTACGACTGTGGCCGGCGGCCTCCGGGGGCTAGCATACCGTCAAATCTTGCGTAGGCGGCCTCTCACAAATTTGGAAGTGTTGAGGCGGTTGCAAACGCCCAGCACGCGTCTCCGGGGTGTGCCCCCCCCTCACGGCCGCCGCCGCCGCCGGCACCTGGAGGGGGGAAACGGACGCGTCGGGTCTACACGGAGTGGATGTAGCTGTGGGTTTGGCCCGGATGTTGCTCCAAAGTGTTCCTCTGGGCCGACCTAACACAACCGGGTGGAGAGGTCCACTGGTCAAAGCCCGTCCGTGCAAAGTCAAAGGGCTAGATCCCGTGGTCAAACGCTACAGGGTTAGCCGGGACGGGGGCCCTGGGGGGTAGCAATGCCACCGGAGCGTCGTAACGGGCCCTCATACATGCGGGGTGGTGTTGTGGCATGTCCGAAGAGGCGGCACGCGTCTCCGGGTTGTGGCCCCCCTCACGGACGGCAATGAAACGGTAGTAGACGTTCTGCGGTAACGATGCATCGTGAATATTATTAAATACTTGGAGCGCGATAAAATCATGAGTTTTTTACACAACGTGGGCACATGTGCTATAGGACTGATGGTAATTTTTCATAATTTTTTGTGATGGAGAAGTATCTGAACACTTCCCTCTACGCGGATTGCTCTTCGCACGTCTACGACTGTGGCCGGCGGCCTCCGGGGGCTAGCATACCGTCAAATCTTGCGTAGGCGGCCTCTCACAAATTTGGAAGTGTTGAGGCGGTTGCAAACGCCCAGCACGCGTCTCCGGGGCGTGCCCCCCCCCTCACGGACGCCGCCGCCGCCGGCACCTGGAGGGGGGAAACGGACGCGTCGGGTCTACACGGAGTGGATGTAGCTGTGGGTTTGGCCCGGATGTTGCTCCAAAGTGTTCCTCTGGGCCGACCTAACACAACCGGGTGGAGAGGTCCACTGGTCAA
>NW_025228448.1:54178-57272 GCF_018294505.1 Triticum aestivum | reverse complement strand
TCTATTTATATGAGTAATATCTTTTATGGTCATGCACCCTTGATGAGTGGTCTATTTTTACTAAATCTTGATAGTAGTAATACACATGTTCATAGTATTGAAGCCAAAAGATATAAGTTTAATAATGATAGTGCAACTTATTTGTGGCACTGCCGTTTAGGTCATATTGGTGTAAAGCGCAGGAAGAAACTCCATACTGATGGGCTTTTGGAATCACTTGATGCTTGCGAACCATGCCTCATGGGCAAGATGACTAAGACTCCGTTCTCCGGAACAATGGAGCAAGCAACAGACTTGTTGGAAATAATACAAACTGATGTATGCGGTCCGATGAGTGTTGATGCTCACGGCGGGTATCGTTATTTTCTTACCTTAACAGATGATTTGAGCAGATATGGGTATATCTACTTGATGAAACATAAGTCTGAAACATTTGAAAAGTTCAAAGAATTTCAGAGTGAAGTGGAAAATCATCGTAACAAGAAAATAAAGTTTCTATGATCCGATCGTGGAGGAGAATATTTGAGTTATGAGTTTGGGTCTTCATTTGAAACAATGCGAAATAGTTTCGCAGCTCACGCCACCCGAAACACCACAGCGTAATGGTGTGTCCGAACGTCGTAATCGTACTTTACTAGATATGGTGCGATCTATGATGTCTCTTACTGATTTACCACTATCATTTTGGGGTTATGCTTTAGAGACAGCTGCATTCACGTTAAATACGGCACCATCTAAATCAGATGAGACGACACCTTATGAACTGTGGTTTGGCAAGAAACCGAAGTTGTCGTTTCTTAAAGTTTTTGGCTGCGATGCTTATGTGAAAAAGCTTCAACCTGATAAGCTCGAACCCAAATCGGAGAAATGTGTCTTCATAAGATACCCAAAGGAGACTGTTGGGTACACCTTCTATCACAGATCCAATGGCAAGATATTCGTTGCTAAGAATGGATCCTTTCTAGAGAAGGAGTTTCTCTCGAAAGAAGTGAGTGGGAGGAAAGTAGAACTTGATGAGGTAATTGTACCTTCTCCCGAGTTGGAAAGTAGTACATCACAGAAGTCAGTTCCAGTGATTCCTACACCAACTAGTGAGGAAGCTAATGATGATGATCATGAAACTTCTGATCAAGTTACTACCAAACCTCGTAGGTCAACCAGAGTAAGATCTGCACCGGAGTGGTACGGTAATCCTGTTCTGAAGGTCATGTTACTTGACCATGACGAACCTACGAAATGTGAGGAAGCGATGATGAGCCCAGATTCTGCAAAATGGCTTGAGGCCATGAAATCTAAGATGGGATCCATGTATGAGAACTAAGTGTGGGCTTTGGTTGACTTGCCCGATGATTGGCAAGCCATAGAGAATAAATGAATCTTCAACAAGAAGACTGATGCTGACGGTAATGTTACTATTTACAAAGCTCGACTTGTTGCGAAAGGTTTTCGACAAGTTCAAGGAGTCGACTACGATGAGACCTTCTCACCCGTAGCGATGCTTAAGTCCGTCCGAATCATGTTAGCAATTGCTACATTTTATGATTATGAAATTTGGCAAATGGATGTCAAAACTGCATTCCTTAATGGATATCTTAAAGAAGAGTTGTATATGATGCAACCAGAAGGTTTTGTCAATCCAAAAGGTGCTAACAAAGTGTGTAAGCTCCAGCGTTCCATTTATGGACTGGTGCAAGCATCTCGGAGTTGGAATATACGCTTTGATAGTGTGATCAAAGCATATGGTTTTATACAGACTTTTGGAGAAGCCTGTATTTACAAGAAAGCGAGTGGGAGCTCTGTAGCATTTTTGATATTATATGTGGATGACATATTGTTGATTTGAAATGATACTCAATTTTTGAATAGCATAAAAGGATACTTGAATAAGAATTTTTCAATGAAAGACCTCGGAGAAGCTGCTTATATATTGGGCATCAAGATCTGTAGAGATAGATCAAGACGCTTAATTGGACTTTCACAAAGCACATACCTTGATAAAGTTTTGAAGAAGTTCAAAATGGATCAAGCAAAGAAAGGGTTCTTGCCTATGTTACAAGGTTTGAAGTTCAGTCAGACTCAATGCCCGACCACTGCAGAAGATAGAGAGAAAATGAAGGTCATTCCCTATGCTTCAGCTATAGGTTCTATCATGTATGCAATGTTGTGTACCAGACCTGATGTGTGCCTTGCTATTAGTTTATCAGGGAGGTACCAAAGTAATCCAGGAGTGGATCACTGGACAACGGTCAAGAACATCCTGAAATACCTGAAAAGGAACAAGGATATGTTTCTCATTTATGGAGGTGAAAAAGAGCTCGTCGTAAACGGTTACATCGATGCAAGCATTGACACTGATCCGGATGACTCTAAGTCACAAACTGGATACGTATTTTTTTGAATGGTGGAGCTGTCAGTTGGTGCAGTTCCAAGCAAAGTGTCGTGGCGGGACCTACGTGTGAAGTGGAGTACATAGCTTCTTCAGAAGCGGCAAATGAAGGAGTCTGGATGAAGGAGTTCATATCCAATCTAGGTGTCATATCTAGTGCATCGGGTCCAATGAAAATCTTTTGTGACAATACTGGTGCAATTGCCTTGGCAAAGGAATACAGATTTCACAAGAGAACCAAGCACATCAAGAGACGCTTCAATTCCATCCGTGACCAAGTCAAGGAGGGAGACATAGAGATTTGCAAGATACATACAGATCTGAATGTTGCAGACCCGTTGACTAAGCCTCTCCCACGAGCAAAACATTATCAGCACCAAGACTCCATGGGTTTTAGAATCATTACAATGTAATCTAGATTATTAACTCTAGTGCAAGTGGGAGAGTGAAGGAAATATGCCCTAGAGGCAATAATAAAGTTGTTATTTATATTTCCTTATATCATGATAAATGTTTATTATTCATGCTAGAATTGTATTAACCGGAAACTTAGTACATGTGTGAATACATAGACAAACAGAGTGTCACTAGTATGCCTCTACTTGACTAGCTCGTTAATCAAAGATGGTTAAGTTTCCTAGCAATGGACAAGACTTGTCATTTGATGAACGGGATCACATCATTAGAGAATGATGTGATTGACTTGAC
>NW_025228448.1:39550-51581 GCF_018294505.1 Triticum aestivum | reverse complement strand
AAAAAAAAATCAGAAAATAAGTTGGTGGCAAAGAATGACAATTGTTTTAAGTGGTTGCCAAGTTTCAACAGGGAATGACATTCGTGGAAGTCGTGGCAAAAAAAAATTCTAGGTCAAACTTACCTTTTTGGTCACTTTCAGAAGTTATAGTTCCAAATTTTGAGAATTCTAGGCCAAACTTTCAGTACTTTGAACGTTCGGAAAATGTGAAAACCTTCAAAAGTTTCTCATTAAAAATTTAACAATTTTTAGAACTTTTCAAAGTTCAAAACTTTCATAGCATTCAAAAATAGAAAAAATTTGAACGTCCTAAAAAACCATCTTCTTGAAATTTTGGAACTTCATTTTTTTGGAATTTCCATGAAAGAAAAACAAAGTGAAAATTTGGGTCGCATGTGCACGCCCTACTAGGTGAGGGTAACACTTGTGTGTGTGTGTGTGTGTGTTTGGTGGCTTCATGTCCGCTGCATACATGAGTTCAGTGGCTTCATGTCGTGTGTCCGCTGCAAGCATGAGCTCTCCCTTGGAGCGTGTTGTCCAAATTAGATCTTGGATTACTTGTCTATCCGCATATCAAAAGACCGACATAAAATATTTTCTTTCTATCTTTTGAGTTCTTTTTTCTTGCAATTTTTTGGGCAGTTCTTCTGATACTAGAAGGGTTTGACGCGCTTTGCTACGCCGTTGGTGTTGTTGGGTTTCTTAAAAAATGATACTCACTGTGTTTCAAAATATATGGTGTATTACTTTTTAAAAAGTTGAACATTTTAAGTGTGGTCAAATTTTTAGAGAAATATATCAAAATTCATAATATCAAATAAGTATGATTAGATTCATAATGAAATGAATTTTCATACCTTTTCGTTTAATATTGTGGATGTCAATATTTTTTGCTCTAAACTTGGTCAAAACTAATGCCCCTTATATTCTGGAATTGATGGAATATTTAGTTTGGCGGGGGATGATGGAGTGTGTTTTATTTTTATTTAATAATGTTGTGATTTGGTGGGCTTTCCGCGGTGTGATTCTGTGTTATCCACTAGCTAACCTATATTCATGTGAGGAAATTTCCACGCTGGTGGTGATAGAGGCAAACCTCATCAGGTGGTTTCATGTACTATATTGGGGCTACATTATCACATAGTGACGCCTCTTTTTTCTAGATGGTGGGAGGGTGCACGGGATTGATATGTTTTTATATGCAGGTTGCTGATGATTGATCTAAATAATCGTTGACACTGTCAAAATTGAAACCAAGTCTGAAATTGAATACCTCAATTCAGTGAAAGAACTTTAAAATTAGGGAACATAGTGATTTAAGAATTGAATAGGTGAGCTCTCCGATAAATTGTTGACCCGGTCAAAATTGGTAGACCCAATTCAAAATGAAAGACATCAATTAATTATGATGTCTTAAAATTAGAAAAGATAGTGTATAGTATAAAAGAATCGAATGAGATAGTTTTGAGAAATTGTTGACCTGGTTAAAATCGGATGACCCAGTTCTAATTGCGGACCTCAATTGAATGTGGGCTCTATAAAATTAGGGAGTTTAGTGTTATAGATGATAATATTTTAAGGTAGCATATCCTACTGTTTTTGATAAAAAAATATGGCTCCTGTAATGAAGTAAAAGGACAAGAATATAGATAATGAAGATTTGTGTTGGGTCGTGAGTGGAAGAAGAACGTGCCTGAAAAAAGACGAAAAGGCGGGACATGGGAAGAACATTAAGAATGTGTGTTCGATTGAATCAGAAAATTTTATTTTCATAGAGATTCTTCCAAGTTCATACTATTACGTAGGCGAATGCATCTTTCGTACGAGGATCCATGCATGCGTTCAATGTTCATTATTCAAAATCCACTTCTTTTCCAAAAAGATTCGAAATCCACATATACATCATAGTGTAGCTAGCTGATAAACCAATACTCGATGCTGGATGGACTGATGTAGTACAAATGTTTATTTTCATATAGTACAAGCTTACAAATTTGTGGTATTACATAGGCAAATGGATCTTTTTTACAAGGATCCATGCTTTATTCAGAAAGTAAATCCGTATATACTGCATGGTGCTGATAAACTATAGTACTCGATGATGCATGGACCGACTGATGTACAGTAGTAGTGGTGTTTAAGAGCCGTCCATGGTCGGGTAGTAGGCGTAGGTGGCCATGCCGCAGTTGCCGCCGTTCCCGCGCGTGAGGCGC
The DNA here is from genome assembly GCF_018294505.1 of Triticum aestivum. NCBI lineage: Eukaryota > Viridiplantae > Streptophyta > Magnoliopsida > Poales > Poaceae > Triticum > Triticum aestivum. The sequence goes on along the minus strand of NW_025228448.1, from coordinate 49,368 downwards.
ATGTAGCCCCCCTCGCCCCACCCCGTCCCCCACTGGTTCTTCACCATCCAGTACGCCTGCCCGCCGCTGTCCGTCCCGTAGCCCACCACCGTCACGCCGTGGTTCAGGTTCTGTCCACACGACGAGCTGCCGGTGTACACGCCCCTCATATAGTGCTGGAAGTCACGGTCAGCCTCCACGGGCACGGCCACCGGCTGTCTGGCCGCGAGCTCCTGCAAGGTGCCTTCGTCGCCGTGCAGTGCCACCATTCGGGGGGCGCCGATGGAGGCGGCCGAGTTTGGGCTGGCGCTGCTGCTGCGGCACGCGCCCTGCTGGCCGGTATACGCGTAGGATTCCTCTGGCTGAAGGCCGCCGCTCGAGGCGACGTAGCTTAGGGCGGCGTTGATGTCGCCGCCGTTGCAGGAGTTGGCGCCGCCCGTGCAGTCCAGCACCTGCTGCTCTGACATGGAGATGAGGTTGCCAGTGGCTATCTTTACGAGCCCCTCCGTCGCCGCTACCGCCGCGAACGCCCAGCAACAACCTGTACGTGTATATTCATTTGGGAACTTTGGCTTATGCTACGGCGTTACATTAAATTAATATATGCATGCATGCATTGCAGGAGCTGTAGATTCTTACCGCATGAGCCTTGGTTCTTGACTTGGGTGACGGCACCCGCGGCCCTCCAGTCCACGCTGTCCGGCGTGGAGTCGAACTGAGCATTGGACATGTTCACCGCGGCCACCGGCGTGCTGTCCACGCCGTGCTGGTGGCGGTACCCGAGGTGCTTCTCCGCGAACTCTTCGCTGGTGAGGTCCGAGAACTGATTGAGGCCGAGCGTGTATGTCCGGTTGCCCGCTCGATTGACAGCCTCGACGTGCCGCGCGTTGGCCGCGAACACCTCCTGCCGGCGTAATTTATCGGCAGCGTCCGTGTACTCGCGCCCGAACTTGGCCATCCACCGCTCGTGCCGGGCGGCCAGCGCGTCCCCTCGCGCCGCGGCAGCACTGACAAAGGCGGTGGCGGCCGCAAGCACGAGCAGAAGCGCAAACAGTGTGCCGTCGAGGCGGCGCGAGCTGTGAGTCGACGCCATTAAGCTAAGCTATATAATTAGTTGCTTGCTTCTTCTTGCAATGCAATGGTTTACGAGCTACTAAGCACGTAGCAACCATGCTGCTGGCGCTTCTATTTATAGGAGCGGGCATGGCGAGCAAGACGGGGCATACGAGCGGATTCCATACTTTTCGTCCATGGATCCGCGTTCAAACGCCGAAGTCGAACGTACGTATTGACTGGGAGTCCATGGATGTTTGTATCCGACGACGGTGGTTGTTCTCGTCACTCTGTATACTCTTCTTCTACTTCTCCAAGGTTTTTCTTGTTTGCCGGATGGTGCGGCAAAGTGCTCTATCCACACCGTCGCACACGCACAGAGCTGGAGTACGTTGCTGCCTAATCGAAATTGACCGGATCAGCGTGCAGTTTCGCATATAGTTTGGCCGATGTGTGTGGTCTGGATTTCAAGTTTGGTTTACACCATCTACAGCCGGACCTCTTAAACCCGCCTCATACGTCCGTGCGGGCCGCCTGTTCACTGTCCGGCCATGAAATTTTTAACCCACACGGACCTCTCAAACGGCCCTTAAACGCCCGGGCTGACCGGCGCCCCCCATATCCAGCCCAAATATGGGGCGGATATGGGGCGCCCGGGCACGTCCGCCACGTCGGACCCGACAGTCCGACCCCATCCCAAAGTGCACCAAATCCACCCCGAAGACCAGCCGGATCCATTTGCTATCTCCTCTCTTCTTCCTCCTCCGCACCATCCCTCTCGCGCTCCGCCGCCACGGCCGCTCCACAGCCGTTCCCAGGCTCTTCGCCGCCAGCTCCGAAAGAGCCCTCCCGTCCTCGCCGAGGGGGACGTCATCGCCGGCCCGGACACCACCGTGGTACGTTCGGCAACTCTCCGGCTCCGCCACTTTGCAACAATGCAGGAAGCGGCTAGGAAGGACGGGGAGAGGGCATTTGGTGTGCTTCAGCCTCGTTGGGGAATTGTGCGGAGCGCTGCAATGAAGTGGGAATCAGAAACTTTGTGGCAGCTGATGATATGTTATGTTATTATGCACAATATGATTGTCGAGGATGAGGGTGATGGTGTAACCCAAACCCATGATTTCGAAGCACCCGGATAACAAGTTGAAATCCCGGAAAATCAAGATGCGGCTCAGCTTATGAACTTACTGCAGATGCAACAGAATCTTCGAGATCAGCAGGTGCACACGCAACTACTCAATAATCTTGTGGAGCACATGTGAATCCACAATGGCAACCAAGGAGGCAATGCTTGAGTTTGGCACCTAAAATAAATTTTATGTGAACGCTATCTATGCTTGATACCAACAATTAATTGCTATCTACGTGCGACATTGTATTGCATGATCGACGTGCATGTATTTGCATGGATTTGAGAGTCCGGATTTGAGATATGTGGATATCCGGAAGGAAATATGAGGGCCCGTCCGGATGCGCCCAGTCGCGTCCGCGGGCGTTTGAGGGGCCAAATTTGCCAAGTCCGGCTTTAGATGCCCTTATATTTTCATAGGAGAACGACAAAACACATAACTTCTCATTCTATTAAATAACTGTTCTAGATATTACATCAAATGTGCTATATATATAAAGCAATAAAATTTGCATGGGTAACTCCTATAAATGCTACTCCATCCGTTCACTTTTGTAAGTCGTTTAGAATAGCTGAAATTGAACTATTTTAGTTGCTGTCTTAAATGTCTAAAAGGTCTTACAAAAGTGAACAGAGGGAGTACATGTATTTTTATGACTGAGTTAACTTCATGCATTTTCCAGCGTGTCAGCCTTAATTATCTTCAGCGCGCATGCACAAAGACTAGAAGCTGTCGCGCGCTTTGCCGCGCCGTTCTTCAATTATAGGGACCACTTTTTTCGTGGATGTAAATTGAGATCAAAATCAATGTTTTGACCTTTTAAACAAAGTTTAGGATGATTTGACCTTCTTTTAAAAGAAAATCCTTATATGACCATTTTCTGGTGGTGCCCACATCCATGACGTTTGGGTTGCATGGAAAACGACATGGTCCATGACGTTTTGATCCTAAAGTTTCTCCAGTGTGGCTTGGCGTCTCTTCGAGAGGATGAAACGCCATGAAACATGGCATTTTGGCGTGGGCGGGAGGGGGGGCAGGGGGTTAAACACCATGGACCATGGCGTTTTCCTTGCAACAAAAAAGCCATGAATGTTGGCGTCATAAAAAAAGGTCAAGAGTTCATTTTTGAAAGAGGGTCAAATCATGCTGAAATATTTAAAAAGGTCAAATTAGCGATTTTGTTCGTAAATTAAGTAGATATATCCATATTTGCTTAAATCATCTGTGAAGGTGAGAAAATAACGATACCCGCCGTGAGCCTCAACATTCATCCGAGCTCATACATCTGTATGTATGATTTCCAAAAAATCTGTTGCCCGCTCCATAGTTTCGGAGAACGGCGTTTTAGTCATCTTGCCCATGAGGCAAGGTTCGCAAGTACCAAGTGATTCATAATCAAGTGGTTCCAAAAGTCCATCTATATGGAGTTTCTTCATGCGCTTTACACCAATATAACCTAAACGGCAGTGCCACAAATAAGTTGCACTATGATTATCAACTCTGCATCTTTTGGCTTCAATATTATGAATATATGTATCACTACTATCGAGATTCAACAAAAATAGACCACTCTTCAAGGGTGCATGACCATAAAAGATATTACTCATATAAATAGAACAACCATTATTCTCTGATTTAACTGAATTATCGTCTCGCATCAAACAAGATCCAGATATAATGTTCATGCTCAACGCTGGCACCAAATAATAATTATTTAGGTCTAAAACTAATCCCGAAGGTAGATGTAGAGGTAGCGTGCTGACCGCGATCACATCGACTTTGGAACCATTTCCCACGCGCATCGTCACCTCATCCTTAGCCAATCTTCGCTTAATTCGTAGTCCCTGTTTCGAGTTGCAAATATTAGCAACAGAACCAGTATCAAATCCCCAGGTGCTACTGCGAGCATTAGTAAGGTACACATCAATAACATGTATATCACATATACCTTTGTTCACCTTGCCATCCTTCTTATCCGCCAAATACTTGGGGCAGTTCCGCTTCCAATGACCAGTCTGTTTGCAGTAGAAGCACTCAGTCTCAGGCTCAGGTCCAGACTTGGGTTTCTTCACCTGAGCAGCAACTTGTTTGCTGTTCTTCTTGAAGTTTCCCTTCTTCTTTCCTTTGCCCTTTTTCTTGAAACGGGTGGTCTTGTTGACCATCAACACTTGATGCTCCTTCTTGATTTCTACCTCCGCAGCCTTTAGCATTGCGAAGAGCTCGGGAATCGTCTTATCCATCCCTTGCTTGTTATAGTTCATCACGAAGATCTTGTAGCTTGGTGCCAGTGATTGAAGAATTCTGTCAATCACCCTATCATCCGGAAGATTAACTCCCAGTTGAATCAAGTGATTGTTATACCTAGACATTCTGAGTATATGCTCACTGACAGAACTATTCTCCTCTATTTTACAGCTGTAGAACTTATTGGAGACTTCATATCTCTCAATCCGGGCATTTGCTTGAAATATTAACTTCAACTCCTGGAACATCTCATATGCTCCATGACGTTCAAAACATTGTCGAAGTCCCGGTTCTAAGCCGTAAAGCATGGCACACTGAACTATCGAGTAGTCTTCAGCTTTGCTCTGCCAGATGTTCATAACATCTGGTGTTGCTCCTGCAGCAGGTCTGGCACCTAGCGGTGCTTCCAGGACGTAATTCTTCTGTGCAGCAATGAGGATAATCCTTAAGTTACGGGCCATCTATCTACAATCAACATAGACAAGCAAAATACTATCAGGTACTGAGTTCATGATAAATTTAAGTTCAATTTAATCATATTACTTAAGACTCCCACTTAGATAGACATCCCTCTAATCCTCTAAGTGATCACGTGGTCCAAATCAACTAAACCATGTCTGATCATCACGTGAGATGGAGTAGTTTCAATGGTGAACGTCACTATGTTGATCATATCTACTATATGATTCACGCTTGACCTTTCGGTCTCAGTGTTCCGAGGCCATATCTGCATATGCTAGGCTCGTCAAGTTTAATCTGAGTATTCCGCGTGTGTAACTGTTTTGCACCCGTTGTATTTGAACGTAGAGCCTATCACACCCGATCATCACGTGGTGTCTCAGCGCGAAGAACTTTCGCAACGGTGCATACTCAGGGAGAACACTTATACCTTGATAATTTAGTGAGAGATCATCTTATAATGCTACTATCAATCAAAGCAAGATAAGATGCATAAAAGAAAAACATCACATGCAATCAATATAAGTGATATGATATGGCCATCATCATCTTGTGCTTGTGATCTCCATCTTCGAAGCACCGTCATGATCACCATTGTCACCTGCGCGACACCTTGATCTCCATCGTAGCATCGTTGTCGTCTCACCAACTTATGCTTCTACGACTATCGCTACCGCTTAGTGATAAAGTAAAGCATTACAGGGCGATTGCATTGCATACAATAAAGCGACAACCATATGGCTCCTGCCAGTTGCCGATAACTCGGTTACAAAACATGATCATCTCATACAATAAAATATAGCATCATGCCTTGACCATATCACATCACAACATGCCCTGCAAAAACAAGTTAGACGTCCTCTACTTTGTTGTTGCAAGTTTTACGTGGCTGCTACGGGCTGAGCAAGAACCGTTCTTACCTACGCATCAAAACCACAACGATAGTTTGTCAAGTTAATTAGTGCTGTTTTAACCTTCTCAAGGACCGAGCGTAGCCACACTCGGTTCAACTAAAGTTGGAGAAACTGACACCCGCCAGCCACCTGTGTGCAAAGCACGTCGATAGAACCAGTCTCGCATAAGCGTACGCGTAATGTCGGTCCGGGCCACTTCATCCAACAATACCGCCGAACCAAAGTATGACATGCTGGTAAGCAGTATGACTTATATCGCCCACAACTCACTTGTGTTCTACTCGTGCATACAACATCTACGCATAAAACCTGGCTCGGATGCCACTGTTGGGGAACGTAGTAATTTCAAAAAAATCCTACGCACACACAGGATCATGGTGATGCATAGCAACGAGAGGGGAGAGTGTTGTCCACGCACCCTCGTAGACCGAAAGCGGAAGCGTTAGAACAACGCGGTTGATGTAGTTGTACGTCTTCACGTTCCGACCGATCCTAGTACCGAAGGTACGGCACCTCCACGATTTGCACACGTTCAACTCAATTACGTCCCCATGAACTCTAGATCCAGCTGAAGTCGAGGGAGAGTTTCGTCAGCACGACGGCGTGATGACGGTGATGATGAAGCTACCGGCGCAGGGCTTCAACTAAGCACCGCTACGATATTATCGAGGTGGATTATGGTGGAGGGGGCACCGCACACGACTAAGAGATCAAGAGATCAACTGTTGTGTCTAGAGGTGCCCCCCTGCCCCCGTATATAAAGGAGCAAGGAGGAGGCGCACCAGGAGGAGTCCTATTCCCACCGGGAGTAGGACTCCCTCCTTTCCTAGTTGGAGTAGGAGAAGGGGGAAGGAGGAGGGAGAGAGGAAGGAAAGGGGGGCGCCGCCCCCCTTCCTTGTCCAATTCGGACTAGAGGGGGAGGGGGCGCGCGGCCTGCCGTGGCCGCCCCACCTATTTTCCACTAAGGCCCATGTTGGCCCATTAATCCCCCGGGGGGTTCCGGTAACCCCCCGGTACTCCGGTAAAATCCCGATTTCACCCGGAACACTTCCGATATTCAAATATAGGCTTCCAATATATCAATCTTTATGTCGAGACTCCTCGGCATGTCCGTGATCACATCCGGGACTCCGAACTATCTTCGGTACATCAAAACACATAAACTCATAATATAACCGTCATCAAACTTTAAGCGTGCGGACCCTACGGGTTCGAGAACTATGTAGACATGACCGAGACAAGTCTCCAGTCAATAAACAATAGCGGAACCTGGATGCTCATATTGGCTTCCATATATTCTACGAAGATCTTTATCGGTGAAACCGCATAACAACATACGTTGTTCCCTTTGTCATCGGTATATTACTTGCCCGAGATTCAATCGTCGGTATCTTAATACCTAGTTCAATCTCGTTACCGGCAAGTCTCTTTACTCGTTTCGTAATACATCATCCCGCAACTAACTCATTAGTTGCAATGCTTGCAAGGCTTATAGTGATGTGCATTACCGAGTGGGCCCAGAGATACCTCTCCGACAATCGGAGTGACAAATCCTAATCTTGAAATATGCCAACCCAACAAGTACCTTCGGAGACACCTGTAGAGCACCTTTATAATCACCCAGTTACGTTGTGACGTTTGGTAGCACACAAAATGTTCCTCCGGTAAACGGGAGGTGCATAATCTCATAGTCATAGGAACATGTATAAGTCATGAAGAAAGCTATAGCAGAATACTAAACGATCGTGTGCTAAGCTAACGGAATGGGTCAAGTCAATCACATCATTCTCCTAATGATGTGATCCCGTTAATCAAATGAAAACTCATGTTAATGGCTAGGAAAGATAACCATCTTTGATCAACGAGCTAGTCAAGTAGAGGCATACTAGTGACACTCTGTTTGTTTATGTATTCACACAAGTATTATGTTTTTGGTTAATACAATTCTAGCATGAATAATAAACATTTATCATGATATAAAATACATAATAACTTTGTTATTGCCTCTAGGGCATATTTCCTTCATCTTGATCATTTTTTTGGCCCCAATTGCAAGTTCACCCCGTCGATGCAAAAATCGGCGGATCTAGGGTAGGGGGTCCCGAGCTGGTGTTCTGGGCACGATGGTAACAGGAAGTAAAAGGGACACATTTTTACCCAGGTTTGGGCCCTCCCGAAGAAGTAAAACCACACGTCCTGCTTGTTCTTCCTCGCTGCTTGCTATTCATTACATCGAACAACTATTTTTTTTCTTGAATGGCCAACCTTCCTGCCACAGACATGATACGAAATGATGTTTTGCAAAAGGATAGAGTGTAGTAATATTTTACTAAATTCTAAAATGAATTATGAGGATAAACATAGAGATAAATATGAAAGGCGAGTATAGTAATTTTTACTATGTCCCCAACGCATATGTAAACCTCATTATCAACATCAAGGCCGTAGTATTTCTTGCAACGGGTTTCAAGGTATGCAGTCGAACTTGCCCTATGATGAAGTTTTAATGACAAATAGATGACCCATTGCGCTCTTGGCGCAAAGGCGAACTACAACCAGCAAGTTAAGTAAGTTATGGAAAACACATAATAAATAATAAATATTCATTTTCTGAATTATCCGCAAAGGACGTTAACACGAATAAGAATACATATGGGAACACGAAGAAGTAATTGACAAACTAACAAACTGAGATAACTACACCTGAATCATGGCAAGTGCTTGTTCATACTGGTCACACTTAAACATGGCCATGGTGCAGGAAAGGTCAGGTGTGAATGTTTGTTTAGGTGGCGAGGGGAGAGCAGTGTGGAGCAACAACGCAATAAACATCGACATCGCTCCGTCGAGGAGCGTCCCTTCACGCCGAGTTTGCTACACATATGGACCCGATACAATCGCGAAATAGGCTAGGTCTGAGCCTTCTCAACTGCAAGTCTTTATCGCACGTCAATGCGGACAAGGGCCCTTCTCCTTGCATTGATGCCATTAGTGGGAGGCTGCAGCCAGTGTCGTGTGGGAGGTTGTTGTCAATGTTGGACAACCAACATGTATTGCTTCGAGAATTGGGTACAATATATTTCAGTAATATTTAATTGTATAAAAAATGAATATTTGGATAACAATATGAGAACTGAAACTAAAAATACATATGATTTATTGTATTTGATTACCATGTAGTTTTTATAAAATAATTATTGAATATAAGTGGTATAATCATATTTAATACGCACAAACGCATGTTAAGTTAGCTTTTTCCCGATGCATGGTTGTACATTGATGTAGTATGTTTGCATGTTGAGAAATATCATAGTAATGATAATCTATTGACTTATATATGCATGATATGTCATTTTCCCCTTGTGTGCCTCTACCATGCCTTCAGCCCATTGTCTCAAGTGGTCATACCACAAGCCCCGTCAATTGATAACTCTAAGTCAAACTTTCATTTTTTGTCACTTTCAGAAGTTATAGTTTGAAATTTTGAGAATTCTAGGGCAAAATTTTAGAACTTTGAACTTTTGGAAAATTTAAAACTTTCAGAAGCTCTCAATTCAAATTTAATAAAATTTAGAACTTTTCAAATTCAAAACTTCCTTAGCATTCAAAATATGAAATTTCTAAACTTTCTCAAAAAACATCTTTTAGAAGTTTTCAAACTACATTTATTTTGGAATTTCCGTGAAAGAAAAATAGAGTGAAAATGTGTCACATGTGTAAGCCCCACTAGGTGAGAAGGGGGGGCTTCATGCTCTATGTCCGCTACACGCATGAGCTCTCCCTTGGTGTGTGTTGTCGAAATTGGATCTTGGTTTACTTGTCTATCCGCTTACGAAAAGACTGACATATAATATTTTCTTTCAAGTTTTTCAGTTGTTTTTTCTTAATTTTGGACAGTTTGTTTAATATAATCTTGCAGCTTAGCTATATGTAAGTCGCCTTAATTTTAAATTTGTTCAGTCAATTTCTTGCCCATTGATTCTTGCTCTGAGATTCGTTATGTTTTTCGGACTACTTTGTGAGCTGGTTGCATTTTTTT
>NW_025228448.1:19282-39540 GCF_018294505.1 Triticum aestivum | reverse complement strand
GGGGCAGAGAAAGAAGAAGGTGCGTCGGCCTTTGGATCTTGATCGGGTGGTGGAGAGTGATAGAGAATATTTAACTGAATACCCAAAACATGAATAAGCACCTATCAAGTAATAGGCCCCACAACATGAATATATACTAACTAACTTTTTATGCAATGTCTGTGTGATTGATACCACTGTCTAAAAAAATCACCTAATATATGCTTAATTTTGCATATTATGAAACAATGCAATTTTATGCCAATCGTGTGCACTTCTGCGTCGTTGTTTGTTTTATGCGTTTTTACATTTTCTTTCTTCTTTTAGGTAATAACAATGCCCTTGATTCATTCTTTCTTAGAACAAATTCTGTTTTTTTTGTATTAGCTTTGGTTTTAGTTTTTGTTTAGTGAGTGTTGCATACATGTTGAAAGATCGTGGATGTCGCCTAGAGGGGGGGTGAATAGGCGCTTTAAAATAATTACGGTTTAGGCTTGAAGAAATGCGGAATAAACCTAGCGGTTAATTTATCAAGCACAAAACCTAAAACAACTACGATCACCTAGGTGCACCAACAACTTATGCTAAGCAAGATAAACAACTAAGTGATAGCAAGATATATGACAAAGAACAATATGGCTATCACAAAGTAAAGTGCATAAGTAAAGAACTCGGGTAAGAGATAACCGAGACACGCGGAGACGACGATGTATCCCAAAGTTCACACCCTTGCGGATTCTAATCTCCGTTTGGAGCGGTGTGGAGGCACAATGCTCCCCAAGAAGCCACTAGGGCCACCGTAATCTCCTCACGCCCTCGCACAATGCAAGATGCCGTGATTCCACTAAGGGACCCTTGAGGGCGGTCACCGAACCCGTACAAATGGCAACCCTTGGGGGCGGTCACCGAACCCGTACACTTTGGCAACCCTTGGGGGCGGTCACCGGTACCCGTCAAATTGCTCGGGGCGATCTCCATAACCTAATTGGAGACCCCGACGCTTGCCCGGAGCATTACACCACAATGATGAGCTCCGAACACAACCAACCGTCTATTGAGCCCAAGCACCCAAGAGGAACAAGCTCAAGGGTACCAAGCACCCAAGAGTAATAAGCTTCTCAACTTGTAACTTCCACGTATCACCGTGGACAACTCAAACCGATGCACCAAATGCAATGGCAAGGGCACACGGAGTGCCCAAGTCCTTCTCACTCAAATCCTACCGAAGCAACTAATGCTAGGGAGGAAAATGAGAGGAAGAACAAGAAGGAGAAACACCAAGAACTCCAAGATCTAGATCCAAGGGGTTCCTCTCACGTATAGGAGAAAGTGATTGGTGGAAATGTGGATCTAGATCTCCTCTCTCTTTTCCCTCAAAACTAGCAAGAATCCATGGAGGGATTGAGAGTTAGCAAGCTCGAAGAAGGTCAACAATGGGGAAAGAACACGAGCTCAAAGTATAAGGTTCATTGGGGAAGAAGACCCCCTTTTATAGGTGGGGAAAAAATCCAACCGTTATGCTCACAGCCCGCACCGAGCGGTACTACCGCTCGACCTCACGGTACTACCGCTAGGGGTAGCGGTACTACCTCAAAGGGTAGCGGTACTACTGCTTGCGAGCGGTACTAAAAAAATACATCCGTGCCTACCACCGCTGGACTTGTGACGAGTTTTTGGTCCGGAGCGGTAGTAAAAAATTACATCCGCTCCTGTCTGCGGTAGTACCGCTGCAGCCTTTTTAGAATACCAAAACTGCCACAACTTCTGCAAACGAACCCCGAATTCAACGAAACCAAGTTTGTTGGAAAGCTAGCGACAAGGGCTAACACATTCTTAATAGAAATATCAATAAGAAGCAAATTAGAAAAGTCCCATGAGAAAATGATGAGAACCCTTCCTCGAAAAAGACCGGTAAAACCTCCAACACCGAAAACGCGATAGAAGAAGCATATGAAATCCGTTTTCGATGAACTAGAGCTTGTCACGAATATAACCACAAGCTATAAAACCTAAAAAGGAAATACAAATAAAAATCAAGAAAGATGATGCAAGGATGCAATGGTTTGAGCTCTCAACGAATGATACAATCAAGCTACTCACTTGAGAGCCCCCCTTGATAGTACAGCTATCGATCCTATAACCCGGTGTCCAAACTACCACCATGAGACCGGAAAAATAGAAAACCTATCAAGGGCAAACCTTTGCCTTGCACATGATCCACTTGAGATAGATGATGATGATCTTGTCCTCCTCAAGATGGACCACCTTTCTTGATTGCGTTGGGTCGATGAAGACTAGATGATTGCTCCCCCATACTCCACTATGGGTGAGCCACTATTCGACACATCTTCACAAGTCCATTGACACAACAATGGACGACAAGCTTCAAGCACTTGATCTCTTCGTCATGCTCCACTTGAACTTGCACACGGCAATCTTGATGACGATCACCACTTGATGTCATCCTCTCCATGGGTTGAGTGATATCTTCCTCTTGACCCAAGCCCATGAACACGTACCTAACCCCACATAGAACTCTCACATAGACCATGGGTTAGTACACAAAGCACAATGGACAATGCTTACCATACCATGGGATCACTTGATCCCTCTCGGTACATCTTCTACGCTTTGTGAGTTGATCAACTTGATTCACTCTTGACTTAGTCTTGATCAGCCTTGAATCTTTCCAACTCTCTTCATTTGGATGATGTCTTGCAGGTAAACATGAATGATCACACAATCTTCTTCCTCAAGACATGGTTGCAATAAGCTCAACACTCACATGACCAATCTTTGGATAATTCCTTCATAGCACCTTGGTCAACTCATAAACTCCTTGAGACCAACACATGGACTTCAAGAAAAGCCTATGGAAAAATCCTTCAAATATAACTTAAGACAACCATTAGTCCATAGAGATTGTCATTAATTACCGAAACCAAACATGGGGGCACCGCATGTCCTTTCAATCTCCCCCATTTTGGTAATTGATGACAATCACTTTCAAGAGAGTTTATATAAGGAATTATGCATCACCATGCAATGCAAGGACCAATAATGCATGTGTAAGAGATGCAAACGCTTGGGAACAAAACCAAAGCAAGGAGAAAACTCTGAAGACTTCTCCACAAAACTCTCTGAAACTTCTCCCCCATTGGCATCGATTGCCAAAATGGGCGAAAAGCTAAGAAGACCAATATAAAAGGTGTTCCTCCAAAAGTTGTGTATTTCTCAACAAGAGAGTGGAATGCCATACACATATCCAAAGGTAATACTTGGATGAAGACCAACTATATTGAGGCTCCAAGATTGCAAAAGAATGATATGCCACAAAGACATAACAAAGAGAGAAACAAGCAATCAAGCAATCAAAAGATACCAATTGAAGAAGCTATCAAAATATACCAATTGAACCAACTAGACCAATGATCCTACGTGCCACAAGAATAAATATATTATGATATGAGCATAGGAGTGTTCTAAAGAAACTAGAGAAGCTCCCCATGATTTGTGCACATCAAGAATTTTTGTATTTGGATACAAAGTGCACAAAATAGGATCATAGCTCCCCCAAAATCAATAGAAACTTACAACAAGTGCAAGTGAGCATATAGGAAACTAAGCCTAGTACTTGGAACAAACACATGGTTGAGCAACAAGTAAAAGAGGCAACTTAAGAATGGGCTCAACCAAAATGATGTGTGTTAGTCAAGGCAATGCACTTGAGAAGACTAATGTAAGGATGAGCATAAGCATCAACATAGTCTTGGATAAGTGAGATACACGGTGCATGACATGTCCTCCCCACACACACCCAACTAGCAAATGGGTTCACAAGCTCACTAAAAAGAGAATTAGCAACAAAGCTTGCGACCACCCATGGTGAAGATAGAAGATGAAAGCCTCATCAAGACGAGGGATACCAATTAAGATGGCAAAAGCCTCATAGAGATAAGGATGAGGAAAATAATATTCACCACACAAGAGTGCAACAAGATGCAACGAGATAAGACACGCACTCAAGGCAAAAGCTTTCACGGAGCCACCAAATAAATAACAAGAAAGACAAGGTGGACGTGGAAGAAAGGATATCATCTAGAGATGAAATTTCTCTCAAGTGTATAAGGTTCTAGGTAGACGAGATCATGATGATATATATCTACAAAGAAGGATGTACACCCGAAATAGTTACAACACGAAGGAACAAGATATCCAAGAGGAAGTCATACATATACCAATAAGATATTTGCTTGGAAGCATAGCACATGGCTAGATATGGTCTTATAGTATATAAATGAAGTCCTACCACACACCCATCAAAGACATCACAACTAGCAACATGAGATCATCGTTGAGATGCTTTGAGAAAGGAAACAAGTAACACAAGAACTAATCAAGAAATTCATGCCATGATGGAACCTACACAAGGTAGTATGAAGGAAATGTATGCATGAGTAGATACTTGTTACCGAGATAGCATTGGAAGGATGTAGTAGATACCAATTGAATGTAAACGATAGTAGTTCATTGAGCGTCCTAGCTTGACTCCAATAAGCACATGGTGACACCACCTTCCTTTTGAATGAGCCGAGCATCCAATGCATCTCTAGTTGTTCCTAGAACAACACCACAAACAAAATGGTACCCAAACTCATTGGGACCAAAGAGTTAGCAAACCAACAATACATATGACAAACTCCACATAAATATGTGCATATAGATATGAAAATGAATTTCATGCACATCTCATCCAATTTGATAATTGGTGGAGTTTCCCTTATATATTGGGTCAAAGAAAGAAAGCATGCCAAAGAAACTACATGGTGTAAATATGCATGATCAAGACTTTCAAGAGCTGAGACCAAAAGATAAGGAAATACCAAGCGAAGAAAAGATACCAAATGAATAAATCATCACTTGGAAGACATCAATTGAAAGATACATCAAGGAATGAGATATCCATTGATACATGCAAAAAGAAAGATGTCAAACTCCCAAAAGAGAGAATGGTTCTAAACAAACCAAGCCCTCTACAAAGTTTCATGATGGCACAAGGTACCAAAAAGAAACGACTTGCCTTCCACAAACACACACTTGATAGGGATCGCAAGATGAGTGTTTCATAGAAAATAGGATAGCTCCCCCAAGACTAGTGCATTATAGAGAATTTGCATTTGAATACAAAAAGCACAAGTTGGGATCACCACTTTCACTATATCTATACAAACACTAGAAAAGCTCAAGGAAATAACAAGATCCACAAGTGGTATGAAAAAAATGGGAGTTGACACAATCCAAGGCAAGAGAGAAGGCAAATAAAAGCAAAGACCAATGTAAATACGATCAATAATTTCTACCACACATAAGTGAGTACCAATTGTCAGAAGACAAGAAGTATTTGGAAATAATTCCCGTTGGTAGATAGCAATGATATCCAACATCATTTCACACCAAACACAGGCAAATTGCGACTTGTAGAGCTAACATGCCACCTAGGAACAAGATAATTTACAATATCAATTCTAGGTGATAATATCTCAAATGTACACATTTTCTAGGCTTGTAGTATGCACATAGCATATTACTCCCCCATAATGTGATACCAATTAAAGATAGACAAGAGGCAATTAAAAGGATCCAACAAGAGATAATTAATGGACTTTTTAGAATTTGAATCTCTCATGAGAAGACATACCACATAGCGACTAGATAATCTTGTAATATCAATACTAAGTGGTATTCTCCATGTACCCACCTTTATAGGATTGTGAAGTGTACAAAGCACATCACTCCCCCATAATGAGATATTCCATTAATCTCTCACAAGAGCCAACTAAGATACAACCAAGATGGAGTAAGGCTCAACGAACGACACACATGTACATGATGTGCAAACCAACATACACAAAGGCAATTTGGAGACACATCATATACAAACACATGCAATGAACAATACCAAAAATGCAAGGGGGCAAGTAACTTTCAATGTAAGCAATTTAAGTACAAGTTACCGCAAGGAGGCACATTGGATATAAGATATAAGCTTGATGATTCAATTGACTTGGCTTGAGACAATAAGAGTGATGAAGTCCCCTTAATTCTTGATAATGTAGCCAACTCTCCAATGTCCTCCAACATCACCTATTGATCAAGTTTGAGCGAGTTGGTCCCCAACCAAGTTGGGTCCTAAGAAGTTAATCACAATAGGCTTGGCTACCCAAATGGTTCTTTGCTTCAAACCACTTTGAGTACCAACAAACTTGGCAACCACATTGCCAACCTTATCCTTCCCAAGAGAATAGACATCATCAATAATAATTGGGTTGGATAAGTTACAACTAGTGCATGAAGAAGCAAGGTGACCTTTCTCACGACATAGGTAGCAACGTCTACTCTTCACTTTCTTCTCACTTGATTTCTCAACTTGAGAAGCATTAGCTTGAGTCTTCTTGGGAAGAGGCCTTTCTTCAACTTGAGGTTGAGCATGAGAATGCACTTGTAGCCGCTTCCCTTGTTGCTTGTCACTAATGGCCTTCTTCTTCAATGGGCAAGATCTAACATGATGCCCTTCAATTTTGCACTTGAAGCAAATAATATTGGCCGAACTCTTGACTTGTTTTTGGCCCTTCTTGTTGTTGCTCTTGGACTTCTTCTTCTTATTGGAGTTGAATCCAAGTCCACCTTTGTCATTGGGGGATTTTTGTACACTCAAGATATTGTTGAGTGTGGCATTCCCTTCATGACACTTTTCCAAATCTTTCTTCAAAGAAGTGACTTGGGACTTGAGCTCTCTGATTTCCTCTACATGGTTAGTCTCAACACAAGCACTAGAGGAAGTATAAGCTTCATCTTTAGAGCAACAAGGCAAGGAACACTACTAGAAACTTCCATTTTACCTAGGGCCAAGTCCTTTACCTAGAGTTCATTGGCCTTCCCAAGGGACAGTAAAGTAGTAAACAGTACACCCTAGGGGAAGATGGATTTTTGGGCAAAAAATTTTGGAAATATAGTTTCCCTAGGGTCAGCCCTACTTAAATGGCGTCAAGCCTGGCCTCGGTGTGGAATGTAGATGGACTCCGTCGCAATTTTGGTCCACTTCGCGCCACTTATTTTGATGCCCCGCGCCTTTTTGTTCCATTTCGTGTAGTTGGGCCCACTGTTCAGTGAGCGATGGCACACGAGAGCTGAGAAAGGGCGCGCATGTGGCAATATTTTGGTCGATTAGGTTTCTTCTTCCCTCGCTCGAAGCCCTGCGCCGCCAGAAGCCAAAATCTTATCCCCTTCTCTCCCGAAGCATCCCACTCCATCCAAGATTCAAACGCTCTCACCCCTGCCTCGCCGTGCCCCACCGCCGCCCGCCTCCCCGCCTCCTTGTCGTGTCCCTGCCTCCTGGCCACCCGCGCAGTTGCCTGCCGCATCCACGCCCTGCTGTGTCCCCCGCCCACCGCCACCCCGCCTCCCCTCTGGCCCGCCTTGTTCCGCACCGCCCCACGCCGCCCCACACCGCACTGCCCCCTCTTCTTCCCCTTCTCTAGTTCCACAGCTCCAGCGGAACCATGGCGTGACGGGCGTGGTGACCATGGCCACGCCGGCCGGGATGGCAGCGCCGCGCCATCCGTGTTGACCTTGTCGCGCCTGCTAGTCGAAAGACTATCGGATTTACCCGACGTTGTACCCCCCTCCTCTCCAACAAGTTACCTCTATATCTCTCACTCTAATGTTTTACTTGTGTGATGGATATTCAATATAAATCTGCATATTCAGTAGATCAATAGACTACGTGGTGATAATCATGTGACATTATTTCTGAACTATCAAGTAGTTATTATCAGTTCGATTACAATTGCATAATCTACCCATCAGTTGTAGACATTCTAATCGGTAAAAGAGAGTAGGTTGAGGAAATGTTTGACATGAACGCAGCAACAAGAGATACTCATTAAGAGCTGGGTCGAATCTCAAGTTATTAAGAATGTGTCCATGGACACACAGCAAGTATAGTTAGTATAGTAACCTTGTCTTGTTATAAAAGGGCCACTTTGAGTCTATATAGCTGCTAGTAGTATAACTGATAGTAGTAGTATCTTATTAGTGCAGTCAGAGAGGCTGTGGTCTTAAGCACATTCTTGTACTAGGGGGCCTGGTAATTTTCTACTATCTAGGCATTTCCCCTTTGATATTACTATGGCTATGTAAGTATGCAACATTGTGGCAAAGTTTCAGCAAAATGAAGAAAAGCTAATTTTTTACTGAAGAATATGTCGAACTGACCACCATGTCCATCTAATATCTACTATTATATCAATTTGATTTCGATCTCTAGTTGTATGCTAACCTTTGTATTGTCGATTGAATTGAGGTAAGCATGGAACATCAATGCTCATGAAAAATTGAGCCAAGAACTAGAAATAGTTTAGTTCGTTATGTAGTTATACTGCCATAACTGATACTATTGTTGATTTATAGGCTAGAAGGGCTAGATGATCAGTCCAGCAATGGTGTCAGGCATGGTTTGCTACATATGTAGACGCGCCATCTCTGAAAAACTGAGATCAGGTTAGCACAAATCATTTGTACCATCAGGCACTTAAATTATACTATGATGACTATGTGTTTGGTTTATTTGCACAAAGGAAACCATTAGTTGTTCACACTTTATTTATCATTGAGTTATCTTCTTTATCTGCAAGAACATGTTCTTATGGGTGTCATAGTCTAATGGCCGATGTATACTATCATTTAATGCAATGGGTGAAGCCAGCAATCTGGCGTGGTTTGGCGTCTGCCATACGTAAAATTTGCTACAAAGTCTATGGATATATACCGCTAAACTCCTATACACCACGCATATGAAAATTTGAGCTAAGACATGCCTCCTTGTGGGGCCTGATTTCTCATGGGTCGTGGCCTGATGTAGTGGGCTTGTAGGTTATAACTTGACTGCACGTCAGCACATCAGTAAAACTAGCGATTACTCCGGCCAAACCCCCGTGATCAGGAGGATTGCTCCTCTAAACGTGGCAATGCGCAGATGCGGCGGGGCACGGCCTGACGGATGCTGGACACATGGGGACCGTGGCACTGCTGCTGCGAGGCGAGTTTGCGACTGGAGAGAAAAGCAAGTGCGTACTATAATGAATGGTAACTGTTGTGGTCGAGTGAAATATGCTCTGCTATTCAATCCGTTCTAGTGCACTTCCATTGTTGAATGACCAATTGATTCGATTCTGCTTGTAATTTTGTTATACAGATTTAAAGAGCAGTTTTGCCAAGCAAGTCTCACTGAAGCCAGTCTAACTTTGGATGTAGTTGCTGGACAACGATAAGAGGAATGTCATTGCCATGTTCTCTTAAGAAAGTAAAGCTTCATTATGGGTTTATGACTACATATTCTTTATCGATCTTCACTATGATTTTATCCTACTAGTTACCAATTCATGATTTATCTATAGTATCTATGTTTTATAGATCATCTTTATGTCTGTCTGGTTAATATACATGATAAATTATTGATCGGTCATCCATCTAGTGACGTATGTTGAGTGCGAACACATCAATTTTGGATTTTGGTTGTATTTTCAGAACACAAAGTAATATACATCTACTACTCAGTGAGCTCTTGCATAATTGCATGATATATGATTTGCTCCTTCATAAACCCCGCCACACCTAAAAATAATTTCTGCCTTCGCTTATATGCAGGCTCTTACACAAAGAAGATTCTTGAGGTGATGCTATGTAAGTTCAAGCTTATCAACATACTTGCCAGCCTTTGGAACTAACCAGTTGGTGTATCCCTATTCATTTGCAGACTTTGGCAGCTAAACAAGGAGTGTCTATCAACAAAATTCCACCACCTCCAGTTCCACCAACTGCTGTAGATTTTGGAAACAAGCACAAAATTGCCAACTTTGTGTGCTCAGCAACCTGTAGTACATGAAGCCTGTTTGAAGACCAACTTTTGGGTGAATGCATAGATACCATATTGGTACATTTTTTGTTTGTAGTAGTAGATACTTGGTTTGACCAACAATGCTTGTACGTGCTGATTTAGGTAATCTGCTAGCTGTAGCATTTTTTTTGAATTTTGGTTCTAAACCGACCTTGAATCTGGTTTCAAACTGACCTTGTGTCTGATGTATGTGTCATTTGAATCTGATGTGTACATTGAATCACGGCTGTAATTTATAAATTTGAATTATGGTTCAGAATTTAATTATTTGAATTATGTCTGCTATGAATTTAAATCTGAATAGCATATTTGTATATTAGGGGAAATGATTCAAAAGGGCTCCACGATCTTTCCCTAGAGCCAAACTTGTTTGTAGGTAAAGCACCTTTCCACCTTGGACAGGCAGCCAAGTTCAATTCTTTCCCTAGGGCTTGCAACCCTAGGTAACCAAATCGTTTCCCTAGGGCTTGACGGGTGCACTCTAGGGAAAGAGCTCTTTACCGTCTATACTTTACCTAAGGTTCTTTCCCCAGGGCAAGCTCTAGGTAAAGCCTTTACCTATGGTTTTTTGCATTTCACCTAGGGTATATGGCCCTAGGTAAAATCGTAGTTTCTAGTAGTGGAAAGCAATTCATCACAAGATGTACCAATGTTATGCATGGATGAATCGCGAGGACTAGCACAAGGCAATATAGCATTTTGAATAAAAGTAGTGCTAGTATCCACATGAGGCTCACTAGATGTTACCTTAGCACGCATGGCCTCATGAGCTAACTTTAGCACATTATGGGATACTAGAAGATCATCATGAGAGCACGTGAGCTTTACATGATTTTCTTCCAACATCCCGTAATTGCTAGATAGCAACTCAAGTTGAGCCCTTAGCTCAACATTTTCCTTCAATATGGATGCTTCACAAGAGATAGAGTTAGTAGCACAAGCACCATCATTAGGAACAAGAGGAGAAGACAACTTGGCAAGCTTTTTTGAATATGAAGCTTTAAGTTGAGCATGAGACTCGGTGAGTTTGATGAGCTCACTCTTAATGACCCTTGAGCCATTTTCGAGGTGCTCAAAGTCCTCAAGGAGTTTGGCATGCGCAACTTCAAGCTCCTCATTTTTAGTTTCAAAATCATTGACCACCTCAAGAGCTTTATCACAAGATTCCCTCACTCTAGATAATTCTAGAGCAAAAGTCTCCTCAAGAGATTCCTTGGTGGTTTGTTCAAGTTCAAGAGCTTGAGAGAGGTCCGCGATCTCATTACCGTAATCACGCTCATGACCTTCCATTTTCTCAGTGGTGACCTCATGCTCCTCGAGATGAGATTCCAACTCCTCAATATATTTCTTGCCCTCAATGGCAATGGACATAATTTCCATGAAGTTGGAATGAGCAATTTTATTTTTATGAAGAGCTTTAAAAACCATTTCCCCCTTAATTTTTAAGGAGGCAACATTATCATTCTCTTCAACATAATCAACATCATCATCATTCTTCCATCATCAATATCATCACAAGATATATTGGAATTCAAAGTGGGAGATACCTTTGAAGCCTTAGCCATAAGGAAAAAAGCAATCGATGATGATGTAGGATCCCTTGAAGCACCGTTCAAGACCACATCTTGTTCCATGGAGTGTTGGGTTTCCTCTACATTGTTAGCACAACAACTCTTGGAAATAGATACATTTTTATCATGGCAACAAGACATAGCAAGCATATCATCATGAGATTTGAGCAAGAAATTTCTACATGATATGCAAGGACTACCAGCACGAGCATGTGAAACATGTAAGGTGCTCGAAGTGTTAAAGTCCAAAGAAGGACCATTACAATAAGATAGTGATGAAGAATCACCAAGAACAAGCACACTATCATCATTGCAATGACCACCACTACTCACCCTAGCATTACCTTGTGGCAATCCACATGTAGGTGAAGTAGAAGAAGTTGAGAAGGCAACACGGCCGGAGGTGGAGGGAGAACAATCATCCCCACAAATCTTGGACACACCATATTTATCTTGAAGCTTTGTCCACAACTCATGAGCATCCCGGAACGGCATGAGTTGAAATATAACTACATTGCTCAAAGCATCAAAAAGCACATTAGAAGCTTGAGCATTGAGATCAGAGTTTTTCTCATCCTCTAAATATAATCTTTGGGGATCTTTTGGAGGAGAAAAACCCATATCTACAATTCGCTCTAAATTTGGGACCATGACCCTAAAGAGATTAAGCATGCGAATTACCCAAACATCAAAATTTGTGTCATCAAAACTAAGAGTGTCAGAGAATCCTAATCCCCTAGTCGACATCTTTACTCTCTAGGCAGTTAAGCCTAACGAAGAGAGACGAGGCTCTGATACCAATTGAAAGATCGTGGATGTCGCCTAGAGGGGGGGTGAATAGGCGCTTTAAAATAATTACGGTTTAGGCTTGAACAAATGCGGAATAAACCTAGAGGTTAATTTGTCTATCACAAAGTAAAGTGCATAAGTAAAGGGCTCGGGTAAGAGATAACCGAGACACGCGGAGACGACAATGTATCCTGAAGTTCACACCCTTGCGGATGCTAATCTCTGTTTGGAGCGGTGTGGAGGCACAATGCTCCCCATGAAGCCACTAGGGCCACCGTAATCTCCTCACGCCCTCGCACAATTCAAGATGCCATGATTCCACTAAGGGACCCTTGAGGGTGGTCACCGAACCCGTACAAATGGCAACCCTTGGGGGCGGTCACCGAACCCGTACACTTTGGCAACCCTTGGGGGCGGTCACCGGTACCCGTCAAATTGCTCGGGGCGATCTCCACAACCTAATTAGAGACCCCGACGCTTGCCCGGAGCTTTACACCACAATGATTGAGCTCCGAACACAACCAACCGTCTAGGGCGCCCAAGCACCCAAGAGGAACAAGCTCAAGGGTACCAAGCACCCAAGAGTAATAAGCTTATCAACTTGTAACTTCCACATATCACCGTGGAGAACTCAAATCGATGCACCAAATGCAATGGCAAGGGCACACAGAGTGCATAAGTCCTTCTCTCTCAAATCCCACCGAAGCAACTAATGCTAGGGAGGAAAATGAGAGGAAGAACAAGAAGGAGAAACACTAAGAACTCCAAGATCTAGATCCAAGGGGTTTCCCTCACATTGAGGAGAAAGTGATTGGTGGAAATGTGGATCTAGATCTCCTCTCTCTTTTCCCTCAAAACTAGCAAGAATCCATGGAGGGATTGAGAGTTAACAAGCTCGAAGAAGGTCAACAATGGGGGAAGAACATGAGCTCAAAGGATAAGGTTCATTGGGGAAGAAGACCCCCTTTTATAGGTCGGAAAAAATCCAACCGTTATGCTCACAGCCCGCACCGAGGGGTACTACTGCTCGACCTCACGGTATTACCGCTAGGGGAGCGGTACTACCTCAAAGGGTAGCGATACTACTGCTTGCGAGCGGTACTAAAAAAATACATCCGTGCCTACCATCGCTGGACTTGTGACGAGTTTTTGGTCCGGAGCGGTACTACCGGTGTAGAAGCCGCGCTAGTACCGCTCTGGAATGGTAGTAAAAAATTACATCCGCTCCTGTCCGCGGTAGTACCGCTACAACCTTTTCAGAACACCAAAACTGCCACAACTTCTACAAACGGACTCCGAATTCAACGAAACCAAGTTTGTTGGAAAGCTACCGACAAGGGCTAACACATTCTTGATATCATATCAATAAGAAGAAAATTAGAAAAGTCCCGTGAGAAAATGGCGAGAACCTTTCCTCGAAAAAGACCGGTAAAACCTCCAACACCGAAAACGCGATAGAAGAAGCATATGAAATCCGTTTTCGATGAACTAGAGCTTGTCACGAAGATAACCACAAGCTCTAAAACCTCAAAAGAAAATACAAATAAGAATCAAGAAAGATGATGCAAGGATGCAATGGTTTGAGCTCTCGACGAACGATACAATCAAGCTACTCACTTGAGAGCCCCCCTTGATAGTACAGCTATCGATCCTATAACCCGGTCTCCAAACTACCACCATGAGACCAGAAAAATAGAAAACCTATCAAGAGCAAACCTTTGCCTTGCACATGATCCACTTGAGATAGATGATGATGATGATCTTGTCCTCCTCAAGATGGACCACCTTTCTTGATTGCGTTGGGTCGATGAAGACTAGATGATTGCTCCCCCATACTCCACTATGGGTGAGCCACTATTCGGCACATCTTCACAAGTCCATTGACACAACAATGGATGACAAGCTTCAAGCACTTGATCTCTTCGTCATGCTCCACTTGAACTTGCAATCTGGATGACGATCACCACTTGATGTCATCCTCTCCATGGGTTGAGTTATATCTTCCTCTTGATCCAAGCCCATGAACACGTACCTAACCCCACATAGAACTCTCACATACACCATGGGTTAGTACACAAAGCACAATGGACAATGCTTACCATACCATGGGATCACTTGATCCCTCTCGGTACATCTTCTACGCTTTGTGAGTTGATCAACCTGATTCACTCTTGACTTAGTCTTGATCAGCCTTGAATCTTTCCAACTCTCTTCATTTGGATGATGTCTTGAAGGTAAACATGAATGATTGCACAATCTTCTTCCTCAAGACATGGTTGCAATAAGCTCAACACTCACATGACCAATCTTTGGATAATTCCTTCATAGCACCTTGGTCAACTCATAAACTCCTTGAAACCAACACATGGACTTCAAGAAAAGCCTATGGAAAAATCCTTCAAATATAACTCAAGACAACCATTAGTCCATAGAGATTGTCATTAATTACCAAAACCAAACATGGGGGCACCGCATGTTCTTTCACATGTACTCCCATCCATTTATCCAACAAAGTTTGGCTCTGAATGGCATGTATGTGTAACCCATCCATTTATGACATGCCCAGGAAATAGCATGCACATGATGCCAAAATGGTGGGTCCTTTCATCCTCCTCAATCTATGAATGGTGCACGGTGAGGAGAAGCAACAAACATGCATGTATTATCTGACCACGCAATGCACTCCATATTTTATATTTGTATTTATTCTTTTCTTTAGTTTATGTTCTTTTTTAAATTTATATTGCACTAGTGTGACACTAGTTAAGAAGGTCGGAAAGTTTCCTAGGTTATTTTTGGTCTCAGGCCCCCGCGTCGCCCCCCGCTCGAGCGACTCCCCAACCCTAGCCGCCGCCGGGGCTTAGCCCATCTTCCTCCCCTCCTCCCGCCGCCGCCGATCTAGAAGCGACGGCGTTGGCTTCGACGGCGGCGGCGGTCGGCCCTGCCTCGGGCCACGGGCGGCTGCTGCGGCGGCTGGCCTGGATCGGGTGGCGGCGCGATGCGGTATTTGGCGGCATGTCATCTGGCTTTAGATCGGCGGCGGCGTCGAGGGCCTGGTGGACTGCTTGGCGGCACCCATGGCCGATCTGTTCTGGCTGATGTAGTCAGTGGTGGTGGTCATCTTCCTCATCGGCGGTGGCCGGCCAGAAGCTTGGTGATCGGATCTCGAGATCCATCATCTAGTCCCGGCTGCGAGTTGGGGAGACATGCTTGCCGGTGAAACCCGAGCCGACGACAGGCGATGGCGGCGTTCTACGTCGTTACCTTGATGAAGTCATCGTCGTGTAACTACTGTCGACCCACTCGTGCTGCTCCGGGGGAAACCCTAGGATCTGGTGTTCCAGATCGGACGATGGCGGCACTGCGGTGTCGTTTCTCTCCTGGGAGCATCGTTTGTGGAGTAGCGCTGGAAGTCAGAGGCAGGAGGTGCAACGGCTTCGTCTTGCACGGAGCTTCGGTGGAGATGGCAAGTCATGCCTGACCGACAGATGCTACGCTCTGTCATGCCTAGTCGGCAGGTGCTACGCACGACAGATCTTCCAAGGACTTCAAGCTGTGTCGGCTGGTGGTACTTGGCAGCATGGCGCTGAGGTGTATCAGTGGCAACCGCGACGTGCTCAGCTGTTTGTGCGCAGGGAGGAGGTGCCGTTGGGCGCCGTGGTGGCGTCGACGATAGCTAGACCGAGCAAGGTTGATGCATCAGTACAGTTCTAAAGATGGAGCGGTGGTAGTTGGCGGCGGCGGCCTCTGAGAGCACGTCGGACCAGTGTGTGCCCCAGACCCGGCAAGTGGCTAGTTTAGGGTCTCAGGTCTTAGATGTTAGGCTTGGCTGCGATGTCTGTTTGGTATTATGCCGAGGCTATCTGCGCCCCTTCATCAACTGGATAGGTGTAGCGACAGTTTGTTTGCTTAGACGGCGGCTTTAGTCTTACTGTTGTATGACTTTGTAAGGTCTTGTGAGAATCATTAATAAAGTGGCCGTATGCATCGCCCAGATGCAGAGGCCGGGGGTCATCCTCCTTTTCAAAAAAAAAGCAACTAGAATATACCGGAGGCTTAAACTGTGTATTTTGGCATATGTATGTGACATGCGTGCACTCAAATAGTCCTATCAATTCATCAAGCAATGCAACTAAATAAACATTCAGCAAAGCTCACCTGAGTGAACATGATCATCAATTGCACGCGATGCAAAAATTTAACAGGAAACTCACCCGCATGCATGCATGTTCACCTGGACAAGACGGAATACGAAAAAAAAAGTGAATGACCTAAAATGAGAATTCAGTCACTTGTTCAGTAGCCGGTTCCATAATGTTGCAACATAGCCTATCGTACCATTTTGGTGAAAATGCTCCTGCAATGAGGTAATACGAGACAAATATAGATGATGCAGATTTGTGTCGGGTTGTGAGAGGAAGAAGAACCGGCATGAGAAAGACGGAAAGGCGGGACATGGGAAGAACATTGAGGAACGTCCGTTTCATTGAATTTGAAAAACTTTATTTTCATAATATACAAGCTTCCAAGTTCATACTATATATTAGGTACGTAGGCAAATGCATGGTTCCTACGACGATCGAAGCATGTGTTCAATCCATTTTTTTCAAAAAGATTCGAAATCCATATATACATCATACTGTAGCTAGCTGATAAACCAATTAATACTCAATGTTGCATTGACTGATGTAGTACAAGCAGTGTTTATTTTCATATACAAGCTTACAAGTTGGTGCTATTACTATTACATAGGCAAATGGATCCTTTGTACAAGGATCCATGCATGCTTTATTCAAATATAATAAATCTGTACATACGTCGTATTGCAGTGTGCAGCTGCATCGTATTGTATGTAGCTTATACAGTAGATGATAGATCATACTCCATGATGCATGGACTGACTGATGTAGTAGTAGTTCTGGTGTTTAAGAGCTGTCCACGGTCGGATAGTAGGCAACGGTGGCCATGCCGCAGTTTCCGCCGTTCCCGCGCGTGAGGCGCATATAGCCCCCCTCACCCCACCCCGTCCCCCACTGGTTCTTCACCAACCAGTACTCCTGCCCGCCGCCGTCCGCCCCGTACCCCACCACCGTCACGGCGTGGTTCAGGTTCTGCCCGCACGACGAACTACCGACGAACACGCCGCTCTTGTAGTGCTGAAAGTCAGGGTCCGCCTCCACGCCCACGGCCACCGGTTGGCTGGCAGCCAGCTCCCGCAACGCGTCCTCATCGCCGTTCAGGCCCACCCAGCGGGGGGCGCCAACGGAGGCGGCCGAATTTGGCATGACGCTGCGGCACGCGCCCTGCTGGCCGGTATACGCGTAGGCTGCCTCCGGCTGCAGGCCGCCGCTTGCGGCGACGTAACGTAGGGCGGCGATGACGGAGCCACCCTTGCAGGTGCTAGTGTCGCCCGTGCAGTCGAGCACCTGCTGCTCTGACATGGAGATGAGGTTGCCGGTGGCGATCTGTACGAGCCCCTCGGTCGCCGCCACCGCCGCGAACGCCCAGCAACTCCCTACACAGACGCAACGTTGTTTTTACGTACGTGTCAACATTTATTCATTTGCCAACTTTGGCCTGCAGATCCTTACCACATGGGGCTTGGTTCTTGACTTGGGTGACGGCGCCCTGGGCCCTCCAGTCCAAGCTGTCCGGCGTGGACTGGAACTGAGCCTTGGACATGTTCACCGCGGCCACCGGCGTGTCCTCGGGACGGAGCCCGCCCGGCTGGTGACGGTACCCGAGGTGCTTCTCCACGAACTCTTCGTTGGTGAGGTCGGAGAACTGGTTGAGCCCGAGGGTGTACGTCCGGTTGCCCGCCCGGTTGACAGCGTCTACGTGGCGCGCGTTGGCCGCGAACACCTCCTGCCGGTGCAATTTCTCGGCAGCGTCCGTGTACGCGCGCCCGTACTTGGCCATCCACCGCTCGTGCCGGGCGGCCAGCGCGTCCCCTCGCGCTGCGGCAGCGCCGACAAAGGCAGTGGCGGCCACGAGCACGAGCAGAAGCGCAAGCACCGTGCCGTCGAGGCGGCGAGAGCTGTTACTGTGAATCGGCGCCATTTTTCTAGCTAGCTAGCTAGTTTGCTTGCTTCTTCTGGCAATGCAATGGTTTACGAGCGAGCTACTTAAGCACGTAGCAACCATGCTGCCCGCGCTTCTATTTATACGCGCGCGCATGGCGAGCAAGACGGGCATACGAGCGGATTCCATACTTTTCGTCGATGGATCCGCGCGCGTTCATACGCCGTAGTCGTACGTACGTATTGACTGGGAGTCCATGGATGTTTGTATCCGACGACGGTGCTTGTTCTCCTCTCTGCGTATCTTCTTCTTCTTCTTCTTCTTCTTCTCCAAAAAAAAATTCTTGTTTCCCCGATGGTGAGGCAAAGTGCGCTGTCCACATGCATATACCGTCGCACACGCTTAGAGCTGGAGTAGTACGCTGCTGCCTGATCGAAATTGGCCGGATCAGCGTGCAGTACTCTCCCATATATAGTTTGGCCGATGTATTACAAGTTTGGCTTACATTTTCATAGGAGAACGACAAGACGCATGACTTCTCATTCTATCAAAAAATCGTGGTAGATACATCAAATGTATTAGTATAAGGGTGTGTCTAGGTCTCAGTCGACTGAGACTTAACCAAGTCTCACTCAAGTGATATAGTATATGAGAAGAAAAAGAAAAAACTGAAAGAAAATTTTTCTACGAATCTTAATGCAAGATCAATGGAATATAACATCGACCGAGACATAACGAAGTCTAAGTCGACTGAGACCTAGCAAAACTGTTAGTATAAAGCAAGAAAATGTGCACGGCTAATTTTTCTTTCTTCCAAAAATGATCAGATCTATTATAAAAGTTCACCGGAAGTACAAAAAATCTCAAACATAATAAAAATTCACTTCTGATTTGGTACACTCCCGCTAAACGCAAGGACGGCTCAAATTAGCCCATACCTCTTTATAAGAAAGGGCACGATGGTCATATTTTATAAACTCTTCTCTCACTGTATACGTATACGCTGTACATGGAGTAGTGTTTATCTTTTTTTTAACCTTCAAAAAATACGTACATGAATTAGAATTCAAACTCCAAACCTCTTGGATCTCTTCCACCCGCTACAACCAACTGGGCAGCTTACTTGTTGTGCCTAATTACTTCTTTTATTCTTCTTGTTGCGCATCCTCTTAGCCTGGTTTCCTTTTTGTTTTGTTTGGTCTTTTTTCGGTTTTATTCATTTTTTATTTTTCTTTATTTCTTCTTCATTTAATCTAACTATTAGTAGCGTGCTTCCAATCCAGTGCTACCAGTATTCTATTTTTTTCTTTTATTGTATTTATACGCCGCTATACAAATTTTAATACAATACCAATTAAGAGGTTGTTATATCATTATGTCCATGATGAATTAATATATCATTGTGAGGAAGAAACATGAATTAGATTCATTTGGATGAATCAAAAGTTGAATTTGGACGACGATCCTACTAATTCAACTTTTGGTCACATTTGATCCATTCACATTAATCTAATCCGCGTTCCTTCCACCAATGATATAATAACTAATCATGATCATAATAACAAATCATCATGATAATCATGATCAACATCATCATCATATTAATATAAAAACTCTTGCATCATATCATCACCAACAACACAAGCTAATAATCATCATAGTCATTACCACCAACACTATTCAATTAACATAGTCATAGTGTAGCTATCTAATCACCACCAACACTAGCTAATAATAATCATCATAGTCATTACCACCAACACTAGCTATTTAATCATCATAGTCTTAGTGTAGCACATCATCATCTTCAAACTCATTCTAGCTAGCTAATCACTCATGCTGCTCTCTCTCAGGTAAAATAGCATAAAACATGTGTAGCACTCCTACTTCATCATATTGGAGAATGTAGATGAACCTGTCTCTCCTAATTGTGGGTTGCGCTT
>NW_025228448.1:13847-15441 GCF_018294505.1 Triticum aestivum | reverse complement strand
TCTCCCTCAACCTCAGCTGGATCTAGAGTTCGTGGGACGTCACCGCGCTGAACGTATGACTACATCAACCGCGTTGTCATAACACTTCCACTTTCGGTCTACGAGGGTACGTAGACAACACTCTCCCCTCTCGTTGCTATGCATCACCTAGATGGATCTTGCGTGTGCGTAGGAATTTTTTTGAAATTACTGCGTTCCCCAACAGTGGCATCCGAGCCAGGTCTATGCGTAGATGTTATATGCACGAGTAGAACACAAAGAATTGTGGGTGATAATAGTCATACTGCTTACCAGCATGTCATACTTTGATTCGGCGGTATTGTTGGATGAAGCGGCTCAGACCGACATTACGCGTACGCTTACGCGAGACTGGTTCTACCGACGTGCTTCACACACAGGTGGCTAGTGGGTGTCTTTTTCTCCAACTTTAGTTGAATCGAGTGTGACTACGCCCGGTCCTTGTTGAAGGTTAAAACAACAAACTTGACGAAAAATCGTTGTGGTTTTGATGCATAGGTAAGAACGGTTCTTTCTAAGCCCGTAGCAGCCACGTAAAACTTGCAACAACAAAGTAGAGGATGTCTAACTTGTTTTTGCAGGGCATGTTGTGATGTGATATGGTGAAGACGTGATTATATGAATTGTTGTATGAGATGATCATGTTTTGTAACACAGTTATCGGCAACTGGCAGGAGCCATATGGTTGTCGCTTTATTGTATGAAATGCAATCGCCATGTAATTGCTTTACTTTATCACTAAGCGGTAGCGATAGTCGTAGAAGCAATAGTTGGCGAGATGACAACGACTTCGATGGAGATCAAGGTGTAAAGCCCGTGACGATGGTGATCATGACAGTGCTTTGGAGATGGAGATCAAAGGCACAAGATGATGATGGCTATATCATATCACTTATATTGATTGCATGTGATGTTTATCCTTTATGCATCTTATTTTGCTTAGTTCGGCGGTAGCATTATAAGATGATCTCTCACTAAAATTTCAAGGTATAAGTGTTCTCTCTAAGTATGCACCGTTGCTACAGTTCGTCGTGCCGAGACACCACGTGATGATCGGGTGTGATAAGCTCTACGTTCACATACAACGGGTGCAAGCCAGTTTTGCACATGCAGAATACTCGGGTTAAACTTGACGAGCCTAGCATATGCAGATGTGGCCTCGGAACACTGACACCGAAAGTTCAAGCGTGAATCATATAGTAGATATGATCAACATAGTGATGTTCACCATTGAAAACTACTCCATCTCACGTGATGATCGGACATGGTTTAATTGATATGGATCACGTGATTACTTAGATGATTAGAGGGATGTCTATCTAAGTGGGAGTTCTTAAGTAATATGATTAATTGAACTTTAATTTATCATGAACATAGTACCTGATAGTAGTTTGCATGTCTATGTTGTTGTAGATAAATGGCCCGTGATGTTGTTCCATTGAATTTTAATGCGTTCCTAGAGAAAGCTAAGTTGAAAGATGATGGTAGAAATTACACGGACTGGGTCCGTAACTTGAGGATTATCCTCATTGCTGCACAGAAGAATTACGTCCTGGAAGCACCGCTAGGTGCCAAA
>NW_025228448.1:9878-12775 GCF_018294505.1 Triticum aestivum | reverse complement strand
TCTATTTATATGAGTAATATCTTTTATGGTCATGCACCCTTGATGAGTGGTCTATTTTTACTAAATCTTGATAGTAGTAATACACATGTTCATAGTATTGAAGCCAAAAGATATAAGTTTAATAATGATAGTGCAACTTATTTGTGGCACTGCCGTTTAGGTCATATTGGTGTAAAGCGCAGGAAGAAACTCCATACTGATGGGCTTTTGGAATCACTTGATGCTTGCGAACCATGCCTCATGGGCAAGATGACTAAGACTCCGTTCTCCGGAACAATGGAGCAAGCAACAGACTTGTTGGAAATAATACAAACTGATGTATGCGGTCCGATGAGTGTTGATGCTCACGGCGGGTATCGTTATTTTCTTACCTTAACAGATGATTTGAGCAGATATGGGTATATCTACTTGATGAAACATAAGTCTGAAACATTTGAAAAGTTCAAAGAATTTCAGAGTGAAGTGGAAAATCATCGTAACAAGAAAATAAAGTTTCTATGATCCGATCGTGGAGGAGAATATTTGAGTTATGAGTTTGGGTCTTCATTTGAAACAATGCGAAATAGTTTCGCAGCTCACGCCACCCGAAACACCACAACGTAATGGTGTGTCCGAACGTCGTAATCGTACTTTACTAGATATGGTGCGATCTATGATTTCTCTTACTGATTTACCACTATCATTTTGGGGTTATGCTTTAGAGACAGCTGCATTCACGTTAAATACGGCACCATCTAAATCAGATGAGACGACACCTTATGAACTGTGGTTTGGCAAGAAACCGAAGTTGTCGTTTCTTAAAGTTTGGGGCAGCGATGCTTATGTGAAAAAGCTTCAACCTGATAAGCTCGAACCCAAATCGGAGAAATGTGTCTTCATAAGATACCCAAAGGAGACTGTTGGGTACACCTTCTATCACAGATCCAATGGCAAGATATTCGTTGCTAAGAATGGATCCTTTCTAGAGAAGGAGTTTCTCTCGAAAGAAGTGAGTGGGAGGAAAGTAGAACTTGATGAGGTAATTGTACCTTCTCCCGAGTTGGAAAGTAGTACATCACAGAAGTCAGTTCCAGTGATTCCTACACCAACTAGTGAGGAAGCTAATGATGATGATCATGAAACTTCTGATCAAGTTACTACCAAACCTCGTAGGTCAACCAGAGTAAGATCTGCACCGGAGTGGTACGGTAATCCTGTTCTGAAGGTCATGTTACTTGACCATGACGAACCTACGAACTCTGAGGAAGCGATGATGAGCCCAGATTCTGCAAAATGGCTTGAGGCCATGAAATCTAAGATGGGATCCATGTATGAGAACTAAGTGTGGGCTTTGGTTGACTTGCCCGATGATTGGCAAGCCATAGAGAATAAATGAATCTTCAAGAAGAAGACTGATGCTGACGGTAATGTTACTATTTACAAAGCTCGACTTGTTGCGAAAGGTTTTCGACAAGTTCAAGGAGTCGACTACGATGAGACCTTCTCACCCGTAGCGATGCTTAAGTCCGTCCGAATCATGTTAGCAATTGCTGCATTTTATGATTATGAAATTTGGCAAATGGATGTCAAAACTACATTCCTTAATGGATATCTTAAAGAAGAGTTGTATATGATGCAACCAGAAGGTTTTGTCAATCCAAAAGGTGCTAACAAAGTGTGTAAGCTCCAGCGTTCCATTTATGGACTGGTGCAAGCATCTCGGAGTTGGAATATACGCTTTGATAGTGTGATCAAAGCATATGGTTTTATACAGACTTTTGGAGAAGCCTGTATTTACAAGAAAGCGAGTGGGAGCTCTGTAGCATTTTTGATATTATATGTGGATGACATATTGTTGATTTGAAATGATACTCAATTTTTGAATAGCATAAAAGGATACTTGAATAAGAATTTTTCAATGAAAGACCTCGGAGAAGCTGCTTATATATTGGGCATCAAGATCGGTAGAGATAGATCAAGACGCTTAATTGGACTTTCACAAAGCACATACCTTGATAATGTTTTGAAGAAGTTCAAAATGGATTGTGACGCCCCCGATTTGACCGTACACTAATCATGCACGCAAATGTGTACGATCACGATCAGGGACTCACGGGAAGATATCACATCACAACTCTACAACATAAATAAGTCATACAAGCATTATAATACAAGCCAGGGGCCTCGAGGGCTCGAATACAAGTGCTCGATCATAGACGAGTCAGCGGAAGCAACAATATCTGAGTACAGACATAAGTTAAACAAGTTTTGCCTTAAGAAGGCTAGCACAAAAGTAGCAACGATCGAAGAGGCAAGGCCTCCTGCCTGGGACCTCCTAACTACTCCTGGTCGTCGTCAGCGGCCTGCACGTAGTAGTAGGCACCTCCAGTGCCGTGGGAGTCGTCGTCGACGGTGGCGTCTGGCTCCTGGACTCCAACATCTGGTTGCGACAACCAGATAGAAAGGAAAGGGGGAAAAGAGGGAGAGAAGCAACCGTGAGTACTCATCCAAAGTACTCGCAAGCAAGGAGCTACACTACATATGCATGGATATATGTGTAAAGGGGCATATCAGTGGACTGAACTGCAGAATGCCAGAATTAAAAGGGGGATAGCTAGTCCTGTCGAAGACTACGCTTCTGGACATCTCCATCTTGCAGCATGTAGAAGAGAGAAGATTGAAGTCCTCCAAGTAGCATCGCATAGCATAAACCTACCCGGCAATCCCCTCCTTGTCGCCCTGTTAGAGAGCGATCACCGGGTTGTATCTGGCACTTGGAAGGGTGTATTTTATTCAGTATCCGGTTCTAGTTGTCATAAGCTCAAGGTACAACTCCGGGTCGTCCTTTTACCGAGGGACACGGCTATTCGAATAGATAAACTTCCCTGCAGGGGTGCACCACATAACCCAACACGCTC
>NW_025228448.1:8132-9393 GCF_018294505.1 Triticum aestivum | reverse complement strand
ACAAAGATCCACTTGCGGGTACTCCTACGAGCCGACCCGACTTTAGTCATCACATGTGTCATGTATATAGTATATAAGTATATGCCCGTGATCACCGCCCAGGTGATCACGGCCCGATAGTATAGCACAGCAGACGGACAAGAATGTAGGGCCACTGATGGAAATCTAGCATCCTAGACTAAGCATGTAGGATTGCAGGTAAAGGTATCAACAGTAGTAGCAAGGATAGGCTATGCATCAGAATAGGATATCGAAAAGCAGTAACATACTACACTACTCTAATGCAAGCAGTAGAGATTAGAGTAGGCGATATCTGGTGATCAAAGGGGGGGCTTGCCTGGTTGCTCTGGCAAGTAGGAGGGGTCGTCGACTCCGTAGTCGAACTGGGCAGCAGCAGTGTCGGTCTCGTAGTCTACCGGAGAGAAGAGGGGGAAGAAACAGTAAATACAATGCAAACATAAGCAAGACGATGCGTGACAAGACAATGAGCGGTGCTAGGGGTGCCCTAACGCGACAGTAGGTGGTACTGGTGAAGGGGGGGAACATCCGGGAGGTATTCCCGATGTTTCGCGTTTTCGGACAGACGGACCGGAGTGGGAAAGTTGCTAGTTCGATAGGTTTGGGAGGTGTGGTGGACGAACGGACCGCGTATTCGGATTCGTCTCGTTGTTCTGAGCAACTTTCATATAGAAAACATTTTAATCCGAGTTACGGATTGAAAGATATGATTTTCTAAAGGTTTTATTAATTTCTGGAATTTAATTAATTATTTAATTTAATTCGAAATTTGGATTAATGACATCAGCATGATGTCATGCTGACATCAGCAGTCAACAGGGGTTGACTAAGTCAAACTGACATGTGGGTCCAGTGGGACCCACCTGTCATTCACTATTTAGATTAATTAGGGTTTAACTAATTAATTATTATTTAATTAATTAAACAGGATTAATTAACTTAATTTATTTCTTTATTTCTTTATTTATTAATTTTTATTAATTAATTTAGTATTATTATTCTTACTATTAATAAGTTATTTGTTTAATTATTTATTAATTAGTTTATTGTTTTATTATTATTATTATTATTATTATTATTATTACTATTTATTTATTTATTTTTATTAGTAAACGTTCTGGCGCTGTGGGCCCGTTTGTCATTGGGCCAGGGGGTCGGGCCCAGTGGCCAGTAGCTCAGGTGGGGCTAGGCCCACCTGGCGGTGGCCCAGAGGGCGAGGCCCACTGGCAGTGGCCCAGAGGGC
>NW_025228448.1:0-3747 GCF_018294505.1 Triticum aestivum | reverse complement strand
TCCAGATAAACCACGACGAACTTGTCGAGGTAATCCATGAATATGTAGTTCATCAGACGAGAGAAGGTGGCTGGAGCATTGGTTAAACCGAAAGACATGACGGTGTACTCGTATGAACCATAGCGAGTCACGAAGGCGGTCTTTGGGATATCCTCTTCGCGAACACGGATCTGGTGGTAGCCCAACCTCAAGTCGAGCTTAGAGAACACTGACGAACCCGCCAGTTGATCATACAGATCATTGATCCGAGGAAGAGGGTATTTATTCTGAATGGTAGCTTGGTTTATAGGACGGTAGTCTTGAACTAACCGGTTTGTCCCGTCCTTCTTCTTGACAAAGAGAGAAGGTGCTCCCCAAGGAGAGCAACTTGGACGAATGAATCCTTTGCGAAGAGACTTGTCGATTTCCTCCTTAAGCTCAAGGAGTTCATGCGGCGGCATCTTGTAGGGTCGCTTGGCTATAGGAGTGGTGCCTGGCTTCAAGTCGATGATGAATTCGACAGCTCTAGCAGGGGGAATCCCCGGAAGTTCTTCAGGAAAGACGTCGAGGAATTCACGCACGACGGGAATGTTTTCAATGCCCTCGAGTGGTGCAGCGTTCAATGCATTCAATGCATAGAGCCTTGCCTCGGCATTTTGCACCAGATGGGCTTGGTAAGTAACTATCTCATCTGAAGGGTGTAGCAGATGGACGGCCTTAGTGGTGCAAACGATTGAAGCAGTATGCGCTTTTAACCAATTCATTCCCAGAATGAGATCAATGCTACAGGACTTCAGTACGATGGGAGAGACAAGAAATTCCAGTCCTTCAATTTCAACAGTAACATCGCGACTAACCATAGAGGTTCGACATTGGCCCGCAGGGGTGTGTACCACTAGCGGAGTGTTTATCTCTTCGTGATTAATGCCATGCAGGAATGCAAATTCTGCTGAAATGAATGAGTGGGATGCTCCTGTATCAAATAAAACGGATGCTGGTACTGAATTTACGAGGAGTGTACCCATCACAGTAGCAGGCTGGTCTTGAGCTTCGCTGAGATCAACGTGGTTGGCATGAGCACGACCTTGAGACTTAGCATTGTCGTTGCGGGGCTGGTTGTTACCACGGCCAGCTGCTGGAAGGGCCAGTTGATTCTGATTCTGATAGCAGTTCCTGGCAAAGTGACCCGGTTGACCACACTTGAAGCACAGACCATTATCGGGAGTGGGAACAGGAGCCCCAGGTGGGGGAGCTGGTAGCTTTGACTGCTTAGATGGTGGAGGAGGCAGACGCGGTGCAGCATAAGATTTCCTGGGAGCAGGTGCATTTGGACGATACATGCTGTTCGGGATCCATATCTTACGCTTCTGTGAGGGCGAGCCCGAAGATGAGCCCGTGTCACGGTTGCGCCTCTGAGAGCTCTGGTATTCCTGCAGACCAGTTCCAACATTGATGGCCTTGTTCACCAAGGTGGTGAAATCAGCAAAGTCATGCACTAGAAGTGCGAGCTTGATGTCAGCTTGAAGGCCATCACGGAACTTCTCCTGTCTGCGTGCATCAGTTGCAATGTCTTCTTCAGCATAGCGGGACAAGTCCAGAAACTCCCGCTGATAAGCTTCGACAGTTTTGTTGCCTTGGGTGAGGTTGCGGAACTCACGCTTCTTCCGGTCCATGACTCCCTGAGGAATGAAGCGGGCACGGAAAGCAGCTTGGAAGTCTGGCCAGGTGATGATTGTTCCAGCTGGCAGAGTACGCCTGTGGCTGTCCCACCATTGAGCTGCGGGTCCCTTCAAGAAGAAGGAAGCAAAATTGACATAGCTGGCAGGGGCTACATCAGCAGACTCCATCTCATAGGTGATGTCACGGAGCCAGTCATCAGCATCCAGAGGCTGAGTTGAGCTGCGGTAGATGGTTGGGTTGAGGCGTATGAAATCTTGAAGAGTCACTTGGGCTGGCTGCTGGTTCATATTGGGGCGAGGAAACCGAGCCATCATATTTTCCATGAATTGGCGGTTCAGTTCGAACTGTTGGATCATACCAGCCATGTACTCAGGTGGTGGTGGGGCATCGCCACCACGACCACGACCACCTGGTCTAACCATCCTGCTAATATATAACAGGGGTAGTTCAGCATTTGAGAAAATTTGCAATGACAAGAATCATTCATGATGAAACATGCATAATTGGAAGGAGCACGATAGCTACTACATAGTAGTCGGCATAACTTACAAAAGGGTTCATGCATATAGTTCAGTACATAGAGTTCAGTACATAACTAAAACATCATAGGCGGCACATAGGCTCGCGGCGACTGCAGCTAATACTACAAGCAAACCTACATCAGTCCCAAGAGGTACTGTGGAGGTAATCGTAGCCCGACAGCTGGTAGTGAGGCAACGGATAGTCCTCCACGTCAGCAGACTGGGGGCCGCGGATACTCAGGTGTAGAGCCCGATGCTCAGGTGGCAGAAAAGGTCCAAGTGCGGGAGAGTAGCCTCCCACCTCTGGCCAACCAACACCGTGGGGCATCACGGTCCTGGCTGGGTAGATCGCAGAACGCGGTACCTGTCCAGACCGGACAAAGGGGTGCAGCAGCGTCAGAGCACGGTAAAGGTGCTGACAGGTGGTGTACATCTCGTGGCGAAGAGCTCGGTTAGCTCGATCCAGCCCATCAGCATGCAGAACCAGGTGCTGATGGTAGAAGGGCTCTCGGGTGACAGTGGAGTAGGCAGCAGTATAGTATCCCTCTGCACCAACATCAGAGGCGATAGCAATGTGCCTGAAAGGGGAGGTGTCCAACTCCCGATACTCTCCACGAAGACGTGTCAGAGCAGCATAGGCTGCATCGTGGACAGCCATATCGATGGCACACCAACACCATGTGCGGTATGCAGCACAGTAGTGGAGTCGTACTCCCGAGAGTAGAGGTGGACGATGGCACGGTACTGCTCCTGGTTAAAGTCCTGGTACTCCTCGTAGACGGTGTACTCAGGGTGCCAGCGATAACCCAGATAGGTCATCATCTCAGCTAGCACCGCAGGTGATCCCGAGGCACCAATGGCCATCGTGTGGCGAACAACCTGCCTCATGGGTTCCATCTGAAAGCAAAGACGTTTCAAAGGAGTCAAATGACAGTGTGTGAATTGATCAAAATACTATTCTGAGAAACATCTATGGTTTATCCATCTTTGGGGTGAACGCGGTCACGGGATCCTAGTGTTAGAGTTAGTAAATTCGTTTAACCCGAGTAGAAGAGAGTTCAGAGTCCCAGAGTAAAGGTCGAGGAGTAAAAGATCCTAGTACCACCCAATGGCGACGTGGGCCCGTAAGACACACAGCCATGTTAGTAAAAGCTTTGCAATGACTAGACTCGACTTCGGCCAAGGAGTGTGGAAGGGGGGTTCCTACAGGCAGTCGGCTCTGATACCAACTTGTGACGCCCCCGATTTGACCGTACACTAATCATGCACGCAAATGTGTACGATCACGATCAGGGACTCACGGGAAGATATCACATCACAACTCTACAACATAAATAAGTCATACAAGCATTATAATACAAGCCAGGGGCCTCGAGGGCTCGAATACAAGTGCTCGATCATAGACGAGTCAGCGGAAGCAACAATATCTGAGTACAGACATAAGTTAAACAAGTTTTGCCTTAAGAAGGCTAGCACAAAAGTAGCAACGATCGAAGAGGCAAGGCCTCCTGCCTGGGACCTCCTAACTACTCCTGGTCGTCGTCAGCGGCCTGCACGTAGTAGTAGG
>NW_025228447.1:56433-57295 GCF_018294505.1 Triticum aestivum | reverse complement strand
GTATCATCATTTCACCCACATAGCATGTGAGAGAAAGTAGACAGGGTTAGGGCAAAAACTGGATGCACTTCGTCTACAAAACGGACAATCTATTTCGAAGTATCAAAGTTTCATACGGAAACTCGTCTGTTACACTTATTTGAACTCCCTTGTCTTTCTGTGTTCAAAATGCACCATTCAAAGCCAAATCATCAATTTACAACCCTTTCTGACTTCATTTGTTATTTTTCATGCATTTACTGATTACTTTGAGCTATAAGACCATGAAATTGAAAAGCATTTGAAATGAACTCTGAAAAGGTTCCAAGTTGGCATGGTATCATCATTTCACCCACATAGCATGTGCGAGAAAGTAAAGAGGGTTACGACAAAAACTGGACGCACTTCGTGTACAAAACGGACAATTTCTTTCAAAGTATCAGGGTTTCATATGGAAACTTGTCTGTTACAAAGGGATTTCATTTTTTGAACTTATTTGAACTCCCTTGTTTTTCTGTGTTGAAAATGCACCATTCAAAGCCACATCATCAATTTACAACTCTTTCTGACTTCATTTGTTATTTTTCATGCATTTACTGATTATTTTGAGCTATAAGACCATGAAATTGAAAAGCATTTGAAATGAACTCTGAAAAGGTTCCAAGTTGGCATGGTATCATCATTTCACCCACATAGCATGTGCGAGAAAGTAGACAGGGTTAGGGCAAAAACTGGATGCACTTCGTCTACAAAACAAACAATCTCTTTCGAAGTATCGAAGTTTCATACGGAAACTCGTCTGTTACACTTATTTGAACTCCCTTGTTTTTCTGTGTTCAAAATGCACTATTCAAAGCCACATCATCAATTTACAACCCTTTCT
>NW_025228447.1:55750-56262 GCF_018294505.1 Triticum aestivum | reverse complement strand
ACTTCATTTGTTATTTTTCATGCATTTACTCATTATTTTGAGCTATAAGACCATGAAATTGAAAAGCATTTGAAATGAACTCTGAAAAGGTTCCAAGGTGGCATGGTATCATCATTTCACCCACATAGCATGTGCGAGAAAGTATAGAGGGTTACGGCAAAAACTGGATGCACTTCGTGTACAAAACGGACAATTTCTTTCGAAGTATCAAAGTTTCATAGGGAAACTTATCTGTTACAAAGGGATTTCATTTTTTTGAACTTATTTGAACTCCCTTGTTTTTCTGTGTTGAAAATGCACCATTCAAAGCCACATCATCAATTTACAACTCTTTCTGACTTCATTTGTTATTTTTCATGCATTTACTGATTATTTTGAGCTATAAGACCATGAAATTGAAAAGCATTTGAAATAAACTCTGAAAAGGTTCCAAGTTGGCATGGTATCATCATTTCACCCACATAGCATGTGCGAGAAAGTAGACAGGGTTAGGGCAAAAACTGGATGCACTT
>NW_025228447.1:50380-50911 GCF_018294505.1 Triticum aestivum | reverse complement strand
ACATAGCATGTGCGGGAAAGTAGATAGGGTTATGGAAAAAACTGGATGCACTTCGTGTACAAAACGGACAATTTCTTTCGAAGTATCAAGGTTTCGTATGGAAACTCGTCTGTTACAAAGGGATTTCATTTTTTTACAACTTTTTTGAACTCCATTGTTTTTCTGTGTTGAAAATGCACCATTCAAAGCCACATCATCAATTTACAACTCTTTCTGACTTCATTTGTTATTTTTCATGCATTTACTGATTATTTTGAGCTATAAGACCATGAAATTGAAAAGCATTTGAAATGAACTCTTAAAAGGTTCCAAGTTGGCATGGTATCATCATTTCACCCACATAGCATGTGCGAGAAAGTAGACAGGGTTAGGGCAAAAACTGGATGCACTTCATCTACAAAACGGACAATCTCTTTCGAAGTATCAAAGTTTCATACGGAAACTCGTCTGTTACACTTATTTGAACTCCCTTGTTTTTTTGTGTTCAAAATGCACCATTCAAAGCCATATCATCAATTTACAACCCTTTCT
>NW_025228447.1:48986-49786 GCF_018294505.1 Triticum aestivum | reverse complement strand
ACTTCATTTGTTATTTTTCATGCATTTACTCATTATTTTGAGCTATAAGACCATGAAATTGAAAAGCATTTGAAATGAACTCTGAAAAGGTTCCAAGGTGGCATGGTATCATCATTTCACCCACATAGCATGTGCGAGAAAGTATAGAGGGTTACGGCAAAAACTGGATGCACTTCGTGTACAAAACGGACAATTTCTTTCGAAGTATCAAAGTTTCATAGGGAAACTTATCTGTTACAAAGGGATTTCATTTTTTTGAACTTATTTGAACTCCCTTGTTTTTCTGTGTTGAAAATGCACCATTCAAAGCCACATCATCAATTTACAACTCTTTCTGACTTCATTTGTTATTTTTCATGCATTTACTGATTATTTTGAGCTATAAGACCATGAAATTGAAAAGCATTTGAAATAAACTCTGAAAAGGTTCCAAGTTGGCATGGTATCATCATTTCACCCACATAGCATGTGCGAGAAAGTAGACAGGGTTAGGGCAAAAACTGGATGCACTTCGTCTACAAAACAAACAATCTCTTTCGAAGTATCGAAGTTTCATACGGAAACTCGTCTGTTACACTTATTTGAACTCCCTTGTTTTTCTGTGTTCAAAATGCACTATTCAAAGCCACATCATCAATTTACAACCCTTTCTGACTTCATTTGTTATTTTTCATGCATTTACTCATTATTTTGAGCTATAAGACCATGAAATTGAAAAGCATTTGAAATGAACTCTGAAAAGGTTCCAAGGTGGCATGGTATCATCATTTCACCCACATAGCATGTGCGAGAAAGTATAG
>NW_025228447.1:47573-48360 GCF_018294505.1 Triticum aestivum | reverse complement strand
TTGTTTTTCTGTGTTCAAAATGCACCATTCAAAGCCAAATCATCAATTTACAACCCTTTCTGACTTCATTTGTTATTTTTCATGCATTTACTGATTATTTTGAGCTATAAGACCATGAAATTGAAAAGCATTTGAAATGAACTCTGAAAAGGTTCCAAGTTGGCATGGTATCATCATTTCACCCACATAGCATGTGCGAGAAAGTAAAGAGGGTTACGACAAAAACTGGATGCACTTCGTGTACAAAACGGACAATTTCTTTCAAAGTATCAGGGTTTCATATGGAAACTTGTCTGTTACAAAGGGATTTCATTTTTTGAACTTATTTGAACTCCCTTGTTTTTCTGTGTTGA
Organism: Triticum aestivum; assembly: GCF_018294505.1. NCBI lineage: Eukaryota > Viridiplantae > Streptophyta > Magnoliopsida > Poales > Poaceae > Triticum > Triticum aestivum. Next base: position 48,007 of record NW_025228447.1, on the reverse strand, counting down.
AAATGCACCATTCAAAGCCACATCATCAATTTACAACTCTTTCTGACTTCATTTCTTATTTTTCATGCATTTAGTGATTATTTTGAGCTATAAGACCATGAAATGGAAAAGCATTTGAAATGAACTCTGAAAAGGTTCCAAGTTGGCATGGTATCATCATTTCACCCACATAGCATGTGCGAGAAAGTAGAGAGGGTTACAGCAAAAACTGGATGCACTTCGTGTACAAAACGGACAATGTCTTTCGAAGTATCAGGGTTTCATACGGAAACTCGTCTGTTACACTTATTTGCACTCCATTGGTTTTCTGTGTTCAAAATGCACCATTCAAAGCCACATCATCAATTTACAACCCTTTCTGACCACATTTGTTATTTTTCATGCATTTACTGATTATTTTGAGCTATAAGACCATGAAATTGAAAAGCATTTGA
>NW_025228447.1:45780-46502 GCF_018294505.1 Triticum aestivum | reverse complement strand
AAAACGGACAATTTCTTTCAAAGTATCAGGGATTCATATGGAAACTCGTCTGTTACAAAGGGATTTCATTTTTTTGAACTTATTTGAACTCCCTTGTTTTTTTGTGTTGAAAATGCACCATTCAAAGCCACATCTTCAATTTACAACTCTTTCTGACTTCATTTGTTATTTTTCATGCATTTGCTGATTATTTTGAGCTATAAGACCATGAAATTGAAAAGCATTTGAACTGAACTCTGAAAAGGTTCCAAGTTGGCATGGTATCACATTTCACCCACATAGCATGTGCGAGAAAGTAGACAGGGTTAGGGCAAAAGCTGGATGCACTTCGTGTACAAAACAGTCAATCTCTTTCGAAGTATCAAAGTTTCATACGGAAACTCGTCTGTTACACTTATTTGAACTCCATTATTTTATGTGTTCAAAATGCACCATTCAAAGCCGAATAATCAATTTACAACCCTTTGTGACTTCATTTGTTATTTTTCATGCATTTACTGATTATTTTGAGCTATAAGACCATGAAATTGAAAAGCATTTGAAATGAACTCTGAAAAGGTTCCAAGTTGGCATGGTATCATCATTTCACCCACATAGCATGTGCGAGAAAGTAGAGAGGGTTACGGCAAAAACTGGATGCACTTCGTGTACAAAACGGACAATCTCTTTCGAAGTATCAGAGTTTCATACGGAAACTCGTCTGTTACACTTATTTGAACTCC
>NW_025228447.1:45067-45741 GCF_018294505.1 Triticum aestivum | reverse complement strand
GAAAAGGTTCCAAGTTGGCATGGTATCATCATTTCACCCACATAGCATGTGCGAGAAAGTAGAGAGGGTTACGGCAAAAACTGGATGCACTTCGTGTACAAAACGGACAATCTCTTTCGAAGTATCAGAGTTTCATACGGAAACTCGTCTGTTACACTTATTTGAACTCGATTGTTTTTCTGTGTTCAAAATGCACCATTCAAAGCCAAATAATCAATTTACAACCCTTTCTGACTTCATTTGTTATTTTTCATGCATTTACTGATTATTTTGAGCTATAAGACCATGAAAATGACAAGCATTTGAAATGAACTCTGAAAAGGTTCCAAGGTGGCATGGTATCATCATTTCACCCACATAGCATGTGCGAGAAAGTATAGAGGGTTACGGCAAAAACTTGATGCACTTCGTGTACAAAACGGACAATTTCTTTCGAATTATCAAAGTTTCATATGGAAACTTGTCTGTTACAAAGGGATTTCATTTTTTTGAACTTATTTGAACTCCCTTGTTTTTCTGTGTTGAAAATGCACCATTCAAAGCCACATCATCAATTTGCAACCCTTTCTGACTTCATTTGTTATTTTTCATGCATTTACTGATTATTTTGAGCTATAAGACCATGAAATTGAAAAGCATTTGAAATGAACTCTGAAAAGGTTCCAAGTTGGCTT
>NW_025228447.1:44518-45030 GCF_018294505.1 Triticum aestivum | reverse complement strand
AAAACGGACAATTTCTTTCAAAGTATCAGGGATTCATATGGAAACTCGTCTGTTACAAAGGGATTTCATTTTTTTGAACTTATTTGAACTCCCTTGTTTTTTTGTGTTGAAAATGCACCATTCAAAGCCACATCTTCAATTTACAACTCTTTCTGACTTCATTTGTTATTTTTCATGCATTTGCTGATTATTTTGAGCTATAAGACCATGAAATTGAAAAGCATTTGAACTGAACTCTGAAAAGGTTCCAAGTTGGCATGGTATCACATTTCACCCACATAGCATGTGCGAGAAAGTAGACAGGGTTAGGGCAAAAGCTGGATGCACTTCGTGTACAAAACAGTCAATCTCTTTCGAAGTATCAAAGTTTCATACGGAAACTCGTCTGTTACACTTATTTGAACTCCATTGTTTTTATGTGTTCAAAATGCACCATTCAAAGCCGAATAATCAATTTACAACCCTTTGTGACTTCATTTGTTATTTTTCATGCATTTACTGATTATTTTGAG
>NW_025228447.1:43819-44460 GCF_018294505.1 Triticum aestivum | reverse complement strand
AAATTGAAAAGCATTTGAAATGAACTATGAAAAGGTTCCAAGTTGGCATGGTATCATCATTTCACCCACATAGCATGTGCGAGAAAGTAGACAGGGTTAGGGCAAAAACTGGATGCACTTAGTCTACAAAACGGACAATCTCTTTCGAAGTATCAAACTTTCATACGAAAACTCGTCTGTTACACTTATTTGAACTCCCTTGTTTTTCTGTGTTCAAAATGCACCATTCAAAGCCAAATCATCAATTTACAACCCTTTCTGACTTCATTTGTTATTTTTCATGCATTTACTGATTATTTTGAGCTATAAGACCATGAAAATGAAAAGCATTTGAAATGAACTCTGAAAAGGTACCATGGTGGCATGGTATCATCATTTCACCCACATAGCATGTGCGAGAAAGTATAGAGGGTTACGGCAAAAACTGGATGCACTTCGTGTACAAAACGGACAATTTCTTTCGAAGTATCAAAGTTTCATATGGAAACTTGTCTATTACAAAGGGATTTCATTTTTTTAACTTATCTGAACTCCCTTGTTTTTCTGTGTTGAAAATGCACCATTCAAAGCCACATCATCAATTTACAACCCTTTCTGACTTCATTTGTTATTTGTCTTGCATTTACTGATTATTTTGAGCT
>NW_025228447.1:39412-40861 GCF_018294505.1 Triticum aestivum | reverse complement strand
GCACCATTCAAAGCCACATCATCAATTTACAACCCTTTCTGACTTCATTTGTTATTTTTCATGCATTTACTGATTATTTTGAGCTATAAGACCATGAAAATGAAAAGCATTTGAAATGAACTCTGAAAAGGTTCCAAGGTGGCATGGTATCATCATTTCACCCACATAGCATGTGCCAGAAAGTATAGAGGGTTACGGCAAAACCTGGATGCACTTCGTGTACAAAACGGACAATCTCTTTCGAAGTATCAAAGTTTCATATGGAAACTTGTCTGTTACAAAGGGATTTCATTTTTTTTGAACTTATTTGAACTCCCTTGTTTTTCTGTGTTGAAAATGCACCATTCAAAGCCACATCATCAATTTACAACCCTTTCTGACTTCATTTGTTATTTGTCATGCATTTACTGATTATTTTGAGCTATAAGACCATGAAATTGAAAAGCATTTGAAATGAAGTCTGAAAAGGTTCCAAGTTGGCTTGGTATCATCATTTCACCCACATAGCATGTGCGAGAAAGTAATAAGGGTTACGGCAAAAACTGGATGCACTTCGTGTACAAAACGGACAATTTCTTTCAACGTATCAGGGTTTCATATGGAAACTTGTCTGTTACAAAGGGATTTCATTTTTTTGAACTTATTTGAACTCCCTTGTTTTTCTGTGTTGAAAATGCACCATTCAAAGCCACATCATCAATTTACAACTCTTTCTGACTTCATTTGTTATTTTTCATGCATTTGCTGATTATTTTGAGCTATAAGACCATGAAATTGAAAAGCATTTGAACTGAACTCTGAAAAGGTTCCAAGTTGGCATGGTATCATCATTTCACCCACATAGCATGTGCGAGAAAGTAGACAGGGTTAGGGCAAAAACTGGATGCACTTCGTCTACAAAACAGTCAATCTCTTTCGAAGTATCAAAGTTTCATACGGAAACTCGTCTGTTTCACTTATTTGAACTCCCTTGTTTTTCTGTGTTCAAAATGCACCATTCAAAGCCACATCATCAATTTACAACCCTTTCTGACTTCATTTGTTATTTTTCATGCATTTACTGATTATTTTGAGCTATAAGACCATGAAAATGAAAAGCATTTGAAATGAACTCTGAAAAGGTTCCAAGGTGGCATGGTATCATCATTTCACCCACATAGCATGTGCCAGAAAGTATAGAGGGTTACGGCAAAACCTGGATGCACTTCGTGTACAAAACGGACAATCTCTTTCGAAGTATCAAAGTTTCATATGGAAACTTGTCTGTTACAAAGGGATTTCATTTTTTTTGAACTTATTTGAACTCCCTTGTTTTTCTGTGTTGAAAATGCACCATTCAAAGCCACATCATCAATTTACAACCCTTTCTGACTTCATTTGTTATTTGTCATGCATTTACTGATTATTTTGAGCTATAAGACCATGAAATTGAAAAGCATTTGAAATGAA
>NW_025228447.1:37969-39402 GCF_018294505.1 Triticum aestivum | reverse complement strand
AGGGTTAGGGCAAAAACTGGATGCACTTCGTCTACAAAACAGTCAATCTCTTTCGAAGTATCAAAGTTTCATACGGAAACTCGTCTGTTTCACTTATTTGAACTCCCTTGTTTTTCTGTGTTCAAAATGCACCATTCAAAGCCACATCATCAATTTACAACCCTTTCTGACTTCATTTGTTACTTTTCATGCATTTACTGATTATTTTGAGCTATAAGACCATGAAAATGAAAAGCATTTGAAATGAACTCTGAAGAGGTTCCAAGGTGGAATGGTATCATCATTGCACCCACATAGCATGTGCAAGAAAGTATAGAGGGTTACGACAAAAACTGGATGCACTTCGTGTACAAAACGGACAATTTCTTTCGAAGTATCAAAGTTTCATATGGAAACTTGTCTGTTACAAAGGGATTTCATTTTTTTGAACTTATTTGAACTCCCTTGTTTTTCTGTGTTGAAAATGCACCATTCAAAGCCACATCATCAATTTACAACCCTTTCTGACTTCATTTGTTATTTGTCATGCATGTACTGATTATTTTGAGCTATAAGACCATGAAATTGAAAAGCATTTGAAATGAACTCTGAAAAGGTTCCAAGTTGGCATGGTATCATCATATCACCCACATAGCATGTGCGAGAAAGTAGAGAGGGTTACGGCAAAACCTGGATGCACTTCGTGTACAAAACGGATAATCTCTTTCGAAGTATCAGAGTTTCATACGGAAACTCGTCTGTTACACTTATTTGAACTCCATTGTTTTTATGTGTTCAAAATGCACCATTCAAAGCCGAATAATCAATTTACAACCCTTTGTGACTTCACTTGTTATCTTTCATGCATTTACTGATTATTTTGAGCTATAAGACCATGAAATTGAAAAGCATTTGAAATGAACTCTGAAAAGGTTCCAAGTTGGCATGGTATCATCATTTCACCCACATAGCATGTGCGGGAAAGTAGATAGGGTTACGGAAAAAACTGGATGCACTTCGTGTACAAAACGGACAATTTCTTTCGAAGTATCAAGGTTTCGTATGGAAACTCGTCTGTTACAAAGGGATTTCATTTTTTTGAACTTTTTTGAACTCCCTTGTTTTTCTGTGTTCAAAATGCACCATTCAAAGCCACATCATCAATTTACAACCCTTTCTGACTTCATTTCTTATTTTTCTTGCATTTACTGATTATTTTGAGCTATAAAACCATGAAATTGAAAAACATTTGAAATGAACTCAGAAAAGGTTCCAAGTTGGCATGGTATCATCATTTCACCCACATAGCATGTGCGAGAAAGTAGAGAGGGTTACGGCAAAAACTGGATGCACTTCGTGTACAAAACGGACAATCTCTTTCGAAGTATCAGAGTTTCATACGGAAACTCGTCTGTTACACTTATTTGAACTCGATTGTTTTTCTGTGTTCAAAA
>NW_025228447.1:32198-33675 GCF_018294505.1 Triticum aestivum | reverse complement strand
GTGCGAGAAAGTAGACAGGGTTAGGGCAAAAACTGGATGCACTTCGTCTACAAAACGGACAATCTCTTTCGAAGTATCAAAGTTTCATACGGAAACTCGTCTGTTACACTTATTTGAACTCTCTTGTTTTTCTGTGTTCAAAATGCACCATTCAAAGCCAAATCATCACTTTACAACCCTTTCTGACTTCATTTGTTATTTTTCATGCATTTACTGATTATTTTGAGCTATAAGACCATGAAAATGAAAAGCATTTGAAATGAACTCTGAAAAGGTACCAAGGTGGCATGGTATCATCATTTCACCCACATAGCATGTGCGAGAAAGTATAGAGGGTTACGGCAAAACCTGGATGCACTTCGTGTACAAAACGGACAATCTCTTTCGAAGTATCAAAGTTTCATATGGAAACTTGTCTGTTACAAAGGGATTTCATTTTTTTTGAACTTATTTGAACTCCCTTGTTTTTCTGTGTTGAAAATGCACCATTCAAAGCCACATCATCAATTTACAACCCTTTCTGACTTCATTTGTTATTTGTCATGCATTTACTGATTATTTTGAGCTATAAGACCATGAAATTGAAAAGCATTTGAAATGAACTCTGAAAAGGTTCCATGTTGGCTTGGTATCATCATTTCACCCACATAGCATGTGCGAGAAAGTAAAGAGGGTTACGGCAAAAACTGGATGCACTTCGTGTACAAAATGGACAATTTCTTTCAAAGTATCAGGGTTTCATATGGAAACTTGTCTGTTACAAAGGGATTTCATTTTTTTGAACTTATTTGAACTCCCTTGTTTTTCTGTGTTGAAAATGCACCATTCAAAGCCACATCATCAATTTACAACTCTTTCTGACTTCATTTTTTATTTTTCATGCATTTGCTGATTATTTTGAGCTATAAGACCATGAAATTGAAAAGCATTTGAACTGAACTCTGAAAAGGTTCCAAGTTGGCATGGTATCATCATTTCACCCACATAGCATGTGCGAGAAAGTAGACAGGGTTAGGGCAAAAACTGGATGCACTTCGTCTACAAAACAGACAATCTCTTTCGAAGTATCAAAGTTTCATACGAAAACTCGTCTGTTACACTTATTTGAACTCCCTTGTTTTTCTGTGTTCAAAATGCACCATTCAAAGCCACATCATCAATTTACAACCCTTTCTGACTTCATTTGTTATTTTTCATGCATTTACTGATTATTTTGAGCTATAAGACCATGAAATTGAAAAGCATTTGAAATGAACTCTGAAAAGGTTCCAAGTTGGCATGGTATCATCATTTCACCCACATAGCATGTGCGAGAAAGTAAAGAGGGTTACGGCAAAAACTGGATGCACTTCGTGTACAAAACAGACAGTTTCTTTCAAAGTATCAGGGTTTCATATGGAAACTTGTCTGTTACAAAGGGATTTCATTTTTTTGAACTTATTTGAACTCCCTTGTTTTTCTATGTTGAAAATGCACC
>NW_025228447.1:31352-31907 GCF_018294505.1 Triticum aestivum | reverse complement strand
GACAATCTCTTTCGAAGTATCAAAGTTTCATACGGAAACTCGTCTGTTACACTTATTTGAACTCCCTTGTTTTTCTGTGTTCAAAATGCACCATTCAAAGCCACATCATCAATTTACAACCCTTTCTGACTTCGTTTGTTATTTTTCATGCATTTACTGATTATTTTGAGCTATAAGACCATGAAAATGAAAAGCATTTGAAATGAACTCTGAAAAGGTTCCAAGGTGGCATGGTATCATCATTTCACCCACATAGCATGTGCGAGAAAGTATGGAGGGTTACGGCAAAAACTGGATGCACTTCGTGTACAAAACGGACAATTTCTTTCAAAGTATCAGCGTTTCATATGGAAACTTGTCTGTTACAAAGGGATTTCATTTTTTTGAACTTATTTGAACTCCCTTGTTTTTCTGTGTTGAAAATGCACCATTCAAAGCCACATCATCAATTTACAACTCTTTCTGACTTCATTTATTATTTTTCATGCATTTGCTGATTATTTTGAGCTATAAGACCATGAAATTGAAAAGCATTTGAAATGAACTCTGAAAAGG
>NW_025228447.1:30406-31285 GCF_018294505.1 Triticum aestivum | reverse complement strand
CAGGGTTAGGGCAAAAACTGGATGCACTTCGTCTACAAAACAGACAATCTTTTTCGAAGTATCAAAGTTTCATACGGAAACTCGCCTGTTACACTTATTTGAACCCCCTTGTTTTTCTGTGTTCAAAATGCACCATTCAAAGCCACATCATCAATTTACAACCCTTTCTGACTTCATTTGTTATTTTTCATGCATTTACTGATTATTTTGAGCTATAAGACCATGAAAATGAAAAGCATTTGAAATGAACTCTGAAAAGGTTCCAAGGTGGCATGGTATCATCATTTCACCCAGATAGCATGTGCGAGAAAGTATAGAGGGTTACGGCAAAAACTGGATGCACTTCGTGTACAAAACGGACAATTTCTTTTGAAGTATCAAAGTTTCATATGGAAACTTGTCTGTTACAAAGGGATTTCATTTTTTGAACTTATTTGAACTTGCTTGTTTTTCTGTGTTGAAAATGCACCATTCAAAGCCACATCATCAATTTACAACCCTTTCTGACTTCATTTGTTATTTTTCATGCATTTACTGATTATTTTAAGCTATAAGACCATGAAATTGAAAAGCATTTGAAATGAACTCTGAAAAGGTTCCAAGTTGGCATGGTATCATCATTTCACCCACATAGCATGTGCGAGAAAGTAGAGAGGGTTACGGCAAAAACTGGATGCACTTCGTGTACAAAACGGACAATCTCTTTCGAAGTATCAGAGTTTCATACGGAAACTCGTCTGTTACACTTATTTGAACTCCCTTGTTTTTCTATGTTCAAACTGCACCATTCAAAGCCAAATAATCAATTTATAACCCTTTCTGACTTCATTTGTTATTTTTCATGCATTTACTGATTATTTTGAGCTATAAGACCATGAA
>NW_025228447.1:29057-30332 GCF_018294505.1 Triticum aestivum | reverse complement strand
ATGTTCAAAATGCACCATTCAAAGCCACATCATCAATTTACATCCCTTTCTGACTTCATTTGTTATTTTTCATGCATTTACTGATTGTTTTGAGCTATAAGACCATGAAATTGAAAAGCATTTGAAATGAACTCTGAAAAGGTTCCAAGTTGGCATCGTATAATCATTTCACCCACATAGCATGTGCGAGAAATTAGAGAGGGTTACGATAAAAACTGGATGCACTTCGTGTACAAAATGGACAATCTCTTTCGAAGTATCAGAATTTCATACAGAAACTCGTCTGTTACACTTTTTTGAACTCCATTGTTTTTCTGTGTGCAAAATGCACCATTCAAAGCCAAATCATCAATTTACAACCCTTTCTGACTTCATTTGTTATTTTTCATGCATTTACTGATTATTTTGAGCTATAAGACCATGAACTTGAAAAGCATTTGAAATGAACTCTGAAAAGGTTGCAAGTTGGCATGGTATCATCATTTCACCCACATAGCATGTGCGTGAAAGTAGAGAGGGTTACGACAAAAACTGGATGCACTTCGTGTACAAAACGGACAATCTCTTTTGAAGTATCAGGGTTTCATATGGAAACTCGTCTGTTACAAAGGGATTTCATTTTTTTGAACTTATTTGAACTCCCTTGTTTTTCTGTGTTCAAAATGCACCATTCAAAGCCACATCATCAATTTACAACACTTTCTGACTTCATTTGTTATTTTTCATGCATTTACTGATTATTTTGAGCTATAAGACCATGAAATTGAAAAGCATTTGAAATGAACTCTGAAAAGGTTGCAAGTTGGCATGGTATCATCATTTCACCCACATAGCATGTGCGAGAAAGTAGAGAGGGTTACGGCAAAAACTGGATGCACTTCGTGTACAAAACGGACAATCTCTTTTGAAGTATCAGGGTTTCATATGGAAACTCGTCTGTTACAAAGGGATTTCATTTTTTTGAACTTATTTGAACTCCCTTGTTTTTCTGTGTTCAAAATGCACCATTCAAAGCCACATCATCAATTTTCAACCCTTTCTGACTTCATTTGTTATTTTTCATGCATTTACTGATTGTTTTGAGCTATAAGACCATGAAATTGAAAAGCATTTGAAATGAACTCTGAAAAGGTTCCAAGTTGGCATCGTATAATCATTTCACCCACATAGCATGTGCGAGAAAGTAGAGAGGGTTACGGTAAAAACTGGATGCACTTCGTGTACAAAACGGACAATCTCTTTCGAAGTATCAGAGTTTCATACAGAAACTCGTCT
>NW_025228447.1:26059-26856 GCF_018294505.1 Triticum aestivum | reverse complement strand
AGGGTTACTGTAAAAACTGGATGCACTTCGTGTACAAAACGGACAATATCTTTCGAAGTATCAGAGTTTCATACAGAAACTCGTCTGTTACACTTTTTTGAACTCAATTGTTTTTCTGTGTTCAAAATGCACCATTCAAAGCCAAATCATCAATTTACAACCCTTTCTGACTTCATTTCACATTTTTCATGCATTTACTGATTATTTTGAGCTATAAGACCTTGAAATTGAAAAGCATTTGAAATGAACTCTGAAAAGGTTCCAAGTTGGCATGGTATCATCATTTCACCCACATAGCACGTGCGAGAAAGTAGAGAGGGTTACGGCAAAAACTGGATGCACTTCGTGTACAAAACGGACAATTTCTTTCAAAGTATCAGGGTTTCATATGGAAACTTGTCTGTTACAAAGGGATTTCATTTTTTTGAACTTATTTGAACTCCCTTGTTTTTCTGTGTTGAAAATGCACCATTCAAAGCCACATCATCAACTTACAACTCTTTCTGACTTCATTTGTTATTTTTCATGCATTTACTGATTATTTTGAGCTATAAGACCATGAAATTGAAAATCATTTGAAATGAACTCTGAAAAGGTTCCAAGTTGGCATGGTATCATCATTTCACCCACATAGCATGTGCGAGAAAGTAGACAGGGTTAGGGCAAAAACTGGATGCACTTCGTCTACAAAACGGACAATCTCTTTCGAAGTATCAAAGTTTCATACGGAAACTCGTCTGTTACACTTATTTGAACTCCCTTGTTTTTCTGTGTTCAAAATGCACCATTCAAAGCCA
>NW_025228447.1:22044-25286 GCF_018294505.1 Triticum aestivum | reverse complement strand
GACTTCATTTGTTATTTTTCATGCATTTACTGATTATTTTGAGCTATAAGACCATGAAATTGAAAAGCATTTGAAATGAACTCTGAAAAGGTTGCAAGTTGGCATGGTATCATCATTTCACCCACATAGCATGTGCGAGAAAGTAGAGAGGGTTACGGCAAAAACTGGATGCACTTCGTGTACAAAACGGACAATCTCTTTTGAAGTATCAGGGTTTCATATGGAAACTCGTCTGTTACAAAGGGATTTCATTTTTTTGAACTTATTTGAACTCCCTTGTTTTTCTGTGTTCAAAATGCACCATTCAAAGCCACATCATCAATTTTCAACCCTTTCTGACTTCATTTGTTATTTTTCATGCATTTACTGATTGTTTTGAGCTATAAGACCATGAAATTGAAAAGCATTTGAAATGAACTCTGAAAAGGTTCCAAGTTGGCATCGTATAATCATTTCACCCACATAGCATGTGCGAGAAAGTAGAGAGGGTTACGGTAAAAACTGGATGCACTTCGTGTACAAAACGGACAATCTCTTTCGAAGTATCAGAGTTTCATACAGAAACTCGTCTGTTACACTTTTTTGAACTCAATTGTTTTTCTGTGTTCAAAATGCACCATTCAAAGCCAAATCATCAATTTACAACCCTTTCTGACTTCATTTGTTATTTTTCATGCATTTACTGATTATTTTGAGCTATAAGACCATGAAATTGAAAAGCATTTTGTGACGCCCCCGATTCAATCGTACACTAATCATGCACGCAAATGTGTACGATCAAGATCAGGGACTCACGGGAAGATATCACAACACAACTCTACAAATAAAATAAGTCATACAAGCATCATAATACAAGCCAGGGGCCTCGAGGGCTCGAATACAAGTGCTCGATCATAGACGAGTCAGCGGAAGCAACAATATCTGAGTACAGACATAAGTTAAACAAGTTGCCATAAGATGGCTAGCACAAACTGGGATACAGATCGAAAGAGGCGCAGGCCTCCTGCCTGGGATCCTCCTAAACTACTCCAGGTCATCGTCAGCGGGCAGCACGTAGTAGTAGGCACCTCCAGTGAAGTAGGGGTCGTCGTCGACGGTGGCGTCTGGCTCCTGGACTCCAGCATCTGGTTGCGACAACCAGAAAGAAAGGAAAGAGGGAAAAAAGGGGGGAGAAAGCAACCGTGAGTACTCATCCAAAGTACTCGCAAGCAAGGAACTACACTACATATGCATGGGTATATGTGTAAAGGGCCATATCAGTGGACTGAACTGCAGAATGCCAGAATAAGAGGGGGATAGCTAATCCTGTCGAAGACTACGCTTCTCGCAGCCTCCGTCTTGCAGCATGTAGGAGAGAGTAGATTAAAGTCCTCCAAGTAGCATCTTCAAGTAGCATCTCCAAGTAACCTCTCCAGTAGCGTCGCATAGCATAATCCTACCCAGCGATCCTCTCCTCGTATCCCTGAGGTAGAGCGACCACCGTTTGTATCTGGCACTTGGAAGGGTGTGTTTTATTAAGTATCCGGTTCTAGTTGTCATAAGGTCAAGGTACAACTCCAAGTCGTCCTGTTACCGAAGATCACGGCTATTCGAATAGATTAACTTCCTGCAGGGGTGCACCACATAACCCAACACGCTCGATCCCATTTGGCCGGACACACTTTCCTGGGTCATGCCCGGCCTCGGAAGATCAACACGTCGCAGCCCCACCTAGGCTCAACAGAGAGGCCAGCACGCCGGTCTAAACCTAAGCGCACAGGGTCTGGGCCCATCGCCCATAGCACACCTGCACGTTGCGTACGCGGCCGAAAGCGGAACTAGCCCCCTTAATACAAGAGCAGGCTTACGTTCCAATCCGGCGCGCGCCGCTCCGTTGCTGACGTCTGAAGTGCTTCGGCTGATACCACGACGTCGGGATACCCATAACTACTCCCACGTAGATGGTTAGTGCGTATAGGCTCGTAGCCGACTCAGATCAAATACCAAGATCTCGTTAAGCGTGTTAAGTATCCGCGAACGCCGAACAGGGCCAGGCCCACCTGTCTCCTAGGTGGTCTCAACCTGCCCTGTCGCTCCGCCACAAAGTAACAGTCGAGGGCCGTCGGGAACCCAGGCCCACCTCTACCGGGATGGAGCCACCTGTCCTTTCAGCCCCCTCGTCAGAATCACTTGCGGGTACTCAATGAGCTGACCCGACTTTAGTCACCATCTGTATAGTATGTATGTATAGTATAGTATATACCCGTGATCACCTCCCAAGTGATCACGGCCCGATAGTATAGCAAGGCAGACTGACAAGAATGTAGGGCCAATGATGATAAACTAGCATCCTATACTAAGCATTTAGGATGGTAGGTAAGGTATCAATGACTGTAGCAACAATGACAGGCTATGCATCAGAATAGGATTAACGGAAAGCGGTAACATGCTACACTACTCTAATGCAAGCAGTATAGAGTAGAATAGGCGATATCTGGTGATCAAGGGGAGGGGCTTGCCTGGTTGCTCTTGCAAGAGAGAGGGGTCGTCAACTCCGTAGTCGAACTGGGCAGCAGCAGCGTCGGTCTCGTAGTCTACCGGAGAGAAGAGGGGGAAGAAACAATGAATACCAAGTAAACAGATGCATATCGATGCATGACATGTCAAGAAGCGATGCTAGGCGTGCCCTAACGTGGTATGAGGTGGTACTGGTTAAGGGGGGAATCATCCGGGAAAGTATTCCCGGTGTTTCGTATTTTCGGGCAGAGGAGCCGGAGGGGGAAAGTTGCGGGTTCGATAGGTTAGGGGGGTGTGGCGGACGAACGGACTGCGTATCCGGAATCGTCTCGTCGTTCTGAGCAACTTTCATGTAGAAAGTATTTTCATCCGAGTTACGGATTAAAAGATATGATTTTCTAAAGATTTAAATCATTTTCGGAATTTAATTATTTATTTAATTAATTCGAAAAAAATGTATTTATGACGTCAGCATGATGTCATGCTGACGTCAGCAGTCAACAGGGTTGACTGAGCCAACCCTGACATGTGGGTCCAGTGGGACCCACCTGTCATTCTCTATTTAGGTTAATTAGGGTTTAGGTTAATCTAATTACAGTTTAATTAAACTTAACTAGTTAATTAATTTAATTAAACCGGATTAATTAACTTAATTAACTACTTAATTAATTAATTAATTAATTAATAATTTTATTAAATCATTTTTAATTTTATTAATTATATTTATTGTTATTATTTATCTTATT
>NW_025228447.1:15079-22034 GCF_018294505.1 Triticum aestivum | reverse complement strand
CCCCGAACATTTTTAGTCTTTGTTTTGAAACCTTTTATCTTTGCTTTTGTTTTGATTTTGAATTCGAACCGGTTTCGAACTAACGCGAGTTTATCCACAGTAACCGAGGTGACGTGGCAACATTAGTGGGGATTACTGTAGCATAATTACCCGGGCGTCACAATTCTCCTCCACTACAAGAAATCTCGTCCCGAGATTTAAGAGGGAAGTAAGGGGAAAGTTCTGGTTACGATATTCTAACGGATCTTCTCGACGAAGTTAGTTCCTTTCGTTGATGTCTTCAATCCTTTATTCCGATGCATCATGATAAACTCGCCACCATTTCTTCGTGAACTCCATCGTACTTACGAATAGGTAAGGGGTAGCTCTACAATGCAAGGATGTTATAAGTGAAAATCATCTGGGGGTATCCCCAGAATGAACTTATGAGTATCTCGCGAGTTGAACAAACGACACACATCGAGAGCAAAGTAAGACAGGGCAATAAGAAGTTTCAAGCGGATAGGCAATCGTTCATTGCCTGAAGCAGGGTGCGAAACGGTTCAGAGCAACGGGTATAAGTATTGCGTCTGATACCAGAATAGATCTACAGGCAAGTGGCCCGTGAATTACATACAAAGTCAAGCGTGAGGAATAACTTTGGGAACAGGGGGTGTACAGGAGAGTCAGGTTTCGATCCTGTGAAACTGTGGGTTATGGGCCCACCATGTGGTTAAAAGTAGAAGGTTGGTGACATCTTGCACGATCATGTAAGCAAGGCATGTTAGAGGAGAGTCTGAGGGTCATGTCGGCAACAACATAGGTACCAAGGGCGAGGGACGAAGAGAACCATTTTCCTGCTCGTTGAACGAGGCGGACCAATAGGCAAGGTTCTCGTCCATCGGTGGTTACTGGAATGTCATCAACAATAGTAATAGGGTCTTACTTACAGAGTGGTACAACGAGGTGCTTACCTAAGCAGGGGATTATCACTGCTTAGATTATATAGGTCACAAGAAGGGTCAAACAGACCCATGGAAAGGAAAATGTGATCATTAGGTTAAACAGAACAATGGAAGGGAAAAATGTGTTTAAACACATATTTCGGGGGTATATCCTTCCCAAGGATAAGCAGAGCATGATATCCATGACAGGATATAATGTAGAAAACCCTTTAGGTAAGGGGAGAGAAATTTCATGACATTACCCATACAACGGTGTTCGGATAATTGAGCAAGAAACATTTAGCATTGGGCTTTGGATGTTCTTGTTGAAAATCAGAGTATCGCAGACATGCTTCGAGATAGCATTGACATGGCCTTCAGGTGAAGATCAGACTTTGGAATCACGAAGGATCCATCTGGAATAACTTGTAGAATAAGTCTTACAATTTCCTCATGGATGAATGGATAACCTTGCTGAAAAGGAATCTATATTGATAGGTCCTCCAGCCGGGGGGGGGGGTGCTAGGCATGACATCATGTTAGCGGGTCATCAAAGGATCAACATCATAACTCTTGGAAAGGTGTCCCAACCATCATATCTGACCGAGATTCAGATCCGATTGGTGTCAGGATACCTGAGATTCAGGATGTCTGAGAAGAAAAGGCGCAACACAAATCGTTGAAATGGCATTGCAAGCTTCTCGCGAAATGAACTATGGGAGCGGGTTTCTGAAGCAATAGTTCACCATTAAACCAAGGAGAGGACAAGGAGGTGTCTGGTGAACTCAACGGCAATTCACCGAGATTCCCAAAAGATGGATTTCCACCATTAAGTGAACAAGGAGATAACATTTGTCAGATCAAATGATATAAGGAAGTATGCTCGAGGAAAACATACACAATTAAACATTGGTTAAAGGGTGCGCCCGAAGTACGGGTTGGGTTGCACGACCAATGTTAGAATGGTGATTCAATTAGCGAAGGACTTAGAATGAACTATCGCCCATTCACTTCAAAGCAATAGGGTTGCTAGAAGTTTTGAATTCACACGTCATAGCTCCATTGTCGGTATTCCGGTTGAAAACAATACGGGGACCAAGGAATGAACGAAGATGGCAAGAAGTATTAAGATATCAAGAATTATTAAGAGGTGGTGAAATTCTCACCACATTCTTGACAAAAAGTGATGGTAATACTTCCGAGGTAAGGAAGATCAACTGCTGGGTAGCAGTGATCTCAAGGTTTACACAAAACGCGAACAAGTTGTGTTGAACGGAAGGCAATAAGGTGGTCGATGAGAACAGGAATCATCGAGGGCAAGGATGGTATTACCCATCATGAATTCAATTGAATTCCTGGAAGAGCTCATAAGGTTGATGATATTCACGACACATTTGTCGCGAGAGTTCATGAAGATGTAATCGATCGGTGATGACATCAAGTCAAAGTAATGATAAAGTGAAAGGTTATTGGAACCAAGGATACGACACAAACTCGAAACCAAGCTTGTTGTTCAAGGCGAAATGATATGACGATGAAGATCGACGTAAGCTTAGCTATCGTCGCAAACTGGTGCTCCGAGAATAAGGACCAGGTAGCACAGTTAGAATCATCACGACAATGATGTAGCCAAACAGGCTAGGAATGGCGTGATCGGGTACAAACTCGTACTTATAGAAGTTTACTGAAGAGTTGTTGAACTGTAGAGCGGACTCGGTTCAGTTATCGGTGTCTTTGAGTGTTTAATAACTCAGAGCCCGTGAAAAATTGGAATCAGTGGTAAGGTAGCACTTGATGAAGAACTCATAAGAAGTTAAGCAGTACCATGATAATCTCGAGATACCAGGGGGGTAATACTCAACACAAGATCAAAGTAAAGGTTGGACTGGGGTATTGCTCTACAGAAGACAAGTGCTTAAACCTGCACGAGAAACGTAATTTAAAGGAGAACATGGTCGGAACCACGATTGCAAAAGGCCAGATCCCTGATATAAGAAAAACTTATACCAAGGGAATAATTAATTCAAGAGAATCTCTAATGATAAGATCTACATCGTGTCCATGGGCATGAACACAAGTTCAAGGTCGACTCCCACTTCTCCGATGCATAGGTTTTCATTCACTTCTCACGTTCGATGAAGTTGCAGTGTTGAAATTTTATCTGGCGAAGCACCAGAAGAGTAAGACTCGTGAAAACTTTCGAGTTCACACCTATTAAGGAAGGCATAGGTTCAACCCATTAGGGCATCTTAGAATCATATACCAAATCTTCAGAAGTAATTAACTCAAGCCCAAAGGCAGAGCATGGTTGAGAAAGCAGAGGATACAATCTACCAAAGGCATTATGTATCAGAGGAAAGGCTCACAAGGTTATTGAATATGAAGGGCGTTGTCAGATAAAATCCAACAAAGGATCTGGTGGTCCACAAGGGATCTGACGTGAGCATCGGTACTCAACTAGAGGAAGAAGATTGCAAGGAGATCAGATTATAGAAACAACTGACTAACTCAATTGTCAAATGCAAAGGGATTACGATTTCAAAATCAAGGGATCAGAAGCAATGCTCTGAGTAGGGATGGATAAGTTGAATAGCCTTAGGGTACAATCAATGACAATTGGATTGGTCGAGAACCAATTCCAGTTAAAAGAATGGCAGCTTAGCCGGAGAAGTAATTTATAAGGATCAATGATGATTGCGTGTATTCGCAAACATATTGAGTCAACAGACTCAAAATGGTAATGACAAGGAATGTCAATATGACTACGAGACTTATGGGATTATCCATAATGCAAGCAAGCAAGAATTTCAAGAGCCAAAGGCCCCAAAGGATTTTCGGAAGATCGAATATTATTTCGAAGACTTTTGTGAAACACATGAACAACTGGGGATGAGCGGATACTCGACAAGTGCGAGGATTTATTCGAAGGGGTATTCATGTGGCAAAGAACTGCAAGGCAGTAGGCACAAAAGGATTCTCGGAACATTAGAGAGAATTTCGGTGTATCTTGTAATAACAAGATCAATGAGGGATGATCGTAAGAATGGCAATTGTAAGTAGTTATCCATACGGATTTATCGGTGGTCAGGAATAGCCAAAGTGACGGGCACAAGTCTCGAGAGAACATCAGAGAGTATCTTCGGAATCTTCTGGTGTAGCCAGTGATCATCCGGACTAAAGGAGCTCTCGGGGAGAAAGTATTTTCGAGAACCTAAAGTCAGATTTTAGTAAAAATCGTTTAACCGAGTAGAAGAGAGTTCAGAGTCCCAGAGTATAGACGAGGAATAAAAGATCCTAATACCACCCGATGGCGACGTGGGCCCATGGGCCGCACAGCCATGTCAGTAAAAGTTTTGTAAAGTCTAGACTCGACTTCGGCCAAGGAGTTGGAAGGGGGATTCCTACAGGCAGTCGGCTCTGATACCAACTTGTGACGCCCCCGATTCAATCGTACACTAATCATGCACGCAAATGTGTACGATCAAGGTCAGGGACTCACGGGAAGATATCACAACACAACTCTAC
The DNA here is from genome assembly GCF_018294505.1 of Triticum aestivum. NCBI lineage: Eukaryota > Viridiplantae > Streptophyta > Magnoliopsida > Poales > Poaceae > Triticum > Triticum aestivum. Next base: position 17,586 of record NW_025228447.1, on the reverse strand, counting down.
AAATAAAATAAGTCATACAAGCATCATAATACAAGCCAGGGGCCTCGAGGGCTCGAATACAAGTGCTCGATCATAGACGAGTCAGCGGAAGCAACAATATCTGAGTACAGACATAAGTTAAACAAGTTGCCATAAGATGGCTAGCACAAACTGGGATACAGATCGAAAGAGGCGCAGGCCTCCTGCCTGGGATCCTCCTAAACTACTCCAGGTCGTCGTCAGCGGGCAGCACATAGTAGTAGGCACCTCCAGTGAAGTAGGGGCCGTCGTCGACGGTGGCGTCTGGCTCCTGGACTCCAGCATCTGGTTGCGACAACCAGAAAGAAAGGAAAGGGGGAAAAAAGGGGGGAGAAAGCAACCGTGAGTACTCATCCAAAGTACTCGCAAGCAAGGAACTACACTACATATGCATGGGTATATGTGTAAAGGGCCATATCAGTGGACTGAACTGCAGAATGCCAGAATAAGAGGGGGATAGCTAATCCTGTCGAAGACTACGCTTCTCGCAGCCTCCGTCTTGCAGCATGTAGGAGAGAGTAGATTAAAGTCCTCCAAGTAGCATCTTCAAGTAGCATCTCCAAGTAACCTCTCCAGTAGCGTCGCATAGCATAATCCTACCCGGCGATCCTCTCCTCGTATCCCTGAGGTAGAGCGACCACCGGTTGTATCTGGCACTTGGAAGGGTGTGTTTTATTAAGTATCCGGTTCTAGTTGTCATAAGGTCAAGGTACAACTCCAAGTCGTCCTGTTACCGAATATCACGGCTATTCGAATAGATTAACTTCCCTGCAGGGGTGCACCACATAACCCAACACGCTCGATCCCATTTGGCCGGACACACTTTCCTGGGTCATGCCCGGCCTCGGAAGATCAACACGTCGCAGCCCCACCTAGGCTCAACAGAGAGGCCAGCACGCCGGTCTAAACCTAAGCGCACAGGGGTCTGGGCCCATCGCCCATAGCACACCTGCACGTTGCGTACGCGGCTGAAAGCGGAACTAGCCCCCTTAATACAAGAGCAGGCTTACGTTCCAATCCGGCGCGCGCCGCTCCGTCGCTGACGTCTGAAGTGCTTCGGCTGATACCACGACGTCGGGATACCCATAACTACTCCCACGTAGATGGTTAGTGCGTATAGGCTCGTAGCCGACTCAGAACAAATACCAAGATCTCGTTAAGCGTGTTAAGTATCCGTGAACGCCGAACAGAGCCAGGCCCACCTGTCTCCTAGGTGGTCTCAACCTGCCCTGTCGCTCCGCCACAAAGTAACAGTCGAGGGCCGTCGGGAACCCAGGCCCACCTCTACCGGGATGGAGCCACCTGTCCTTTCAGCCCCCTCGTCAGAATCACTTGCGGGTACTCAATGAGCTGACCCGCCTTTAGTCACCATCTGTATAGTATGTATGTCTGTATAGTATATACCCATGATCACCTCCCAAGTGATCACGGCCCAATAGTATAGCAAGGCAGACTGACAAGAATGTAGGGCCAATGATGATAAACTAGCATCCTATACTAAGCATTTAGGATGGTAGGTAAGGTATCAATGACTGTAGCAACAATGACAGGCTATGCATCAGAATAGGATTAACGGAAAGCGGTAACATGCTACACTACTCTAATGCAAGCAGTATAGAGTAGAATAGGCGATATCTGGTGATCAAGGGGGGGCTTGCCTGGTTGCTCTGGCAAGAGAGAGGGGTCGTCAACTCCGTAGTCGAACTGGGCAGCAGCAGCGTCGGTCTCGTAGTCTACCGGAGAGAAGAGGGGGAAGAAACAATGAATACCAAGTAAACAGATGCATATCGATGCATGACATGTCAAGAAGCGATGCTAGGCGTGCCCTAACATGGTATGAGGTGGTACTGGTTAAGGGGGGAATCATCCGGGAAAGTATTCCCGGTGTTTCGTATTTGCGGGCAGAGGAGCCGGAGGGGGAAAGTTGCGGGTTCGATAGGTTAGGGGGGTGTGGCGGACGAACGGACTGCGTATCCGGAATCGTCTCGTCGTTCTGAGCAACTTTCATGTAGAAAGTATTTTCATCCGAGTTACGGATTAAAAGATATGATTTTCTAAAGATTTAAATCATTTTCGGAATTTAATTATTTATTTAATTAATTCGAAAAAAATGTATTTATGACGTCAGCATGATGTCATGCTGACGTCAGCAGTCAGCAGGGTTGACTGAGCCAACCCTGACATGTGGGTCCAGTGGGACCCACCTGTCATTCTCTATTTAGGTTAATTAGGGTTTAGGTTAATCTAATTACAGTTTAATTAAACTTAACTAGTTAATTAATTTAATTAAACCGGATTAATTAACTTAATTAACTACTTAATTAATTAATTAATTAATAATTTTATTAAATCATTTTTAATTTTATTAATTATATTTATTGTTATTATTTATCTTATTATTTATTATTATTATTATTATTATTATTATTATTATTATTATTATTATTTTTAATGTTCTGGGGCGAGGGCCCCGTTTGTCATAGGCCCCT
>NW_025228447.1:11067-11956 GCF_018294505.1 Triticum aestivum | reverse complement strand
ATGGGCCAGGGGGAATGGGCCAGGGGTTTTCCCTTCCCCCCCTTTTTTTGTCCTTCCTTTTTCTTTTATTATTTCTCTTTTCTGTTTTTAGTTTACTTAAAATGCCAAAGCATTTTACCAAAATTAGTACACCCCACCATAATTAGGTTAGCTATTTTAGACAACCCCCGAACATTTTTAGTCTTTGTTTTGAAACCTTTTATCTTTGCTTTTGTTTTGATTTTGAATTCGAACCGGTTTCGAACTAACGCGAGTTTATCCACAGTAACCGAGGTGACGTGGCAACATTAGTGGGGATTACTGTAGCATAATTACCCGGGCGTCACACATTTGAAATGAACTCTGAAAAGGTTCCAAGTTGGCATGGTATCATCATTTCACCCACATAGCACGTGCGAGAAAGTAGAGAGGGTTACGGCAAAAACTGGATGCACTTCGTGTACAAAACGGACAATTTCTTTCAAAGTATCAGGGTTTCATATGGAAACTTGTCTGTTACAAAGGGATTTCATTTTTTTGAACTTATTTGAACTCCCTTGTTTTTCTGTGTTGAAAATGCACCATTCAAAGCCACATCATCAACTTACAACTCTTTCTGACTTCATTTGTTATTTTTCATGCATTTACTGATTATTTTGAGCTATAAGACCATGAAATTGAAAATCATTTGAAATGAACTCTGAAAAGGTTCCAAGTTGGCATGGTATCATCATTTCACCCACATAGCATGTGCGAGAAAGTAGACAGGGTTAGGGCAAAAACTGGATGCACTTCGTCTACAAAACGGACAATCTCTTTCGAAGTATCAAAGTTTCATACGGAAACTCGTCTGTTACACTTATTTGAACTCCCTTGTTTTTCTGTGTTCAAAATGCACCATTCAAAGCCA
>NW_025228447.1:8930-11057 GCF_018294505.1 Triticum aestivum | reverse complement strand
ACATAGCATGTGCGAGAAAGTAGAGAGGGTTACGGTAAAAACTGGATGCACTTCGTGTACAAAACGGACAATCTCTTTCGAAGTATCAGAGTTTCATACAGAAACTCGTCTGTTACACTTTTTTGAACTCCATTGTTTTTCTGTGTTCAAAATGCACCATTCAAAGCCAAATCATCAATTTACAACCCTTTCTGACTTCATTTGTTATTTTTCATGCATTTACTGATTATTATGAGCTATAAGACCATGAAATTGAAAAACATTTGAAATGAACCCTGAAAAGGTTCCAAGTTGGCATGGTATCATCATTTCACCCACATAGCACGTGCGAGAAAGTAGAGAGGGTTACGGCAAAAACTGGATGCACTTCGTGTACAAAATGGACAATTTCTTTCAAAGTATCAGGGTTTCATATGGAAACTTGTCTTTTACAAAGGGATTTCATTTTTTTGAACTTATTTGAACTCCCTTGTTTTTCTGTGTTGAAAATGCACCATTCAAAGCCACATCATCAACTTACAACTCTTTCTGACTTCATTTGTTATTTTTCATGCATTTACTGATTATTTTGAGCTATAAGACCATGAAATTGAAAATCATTTGAAATGAACTCTGAAAAGGTTCCAAGTTGGCATGGTATCATCATTTCACCCACATAGCATGTGCGAGAAAGTTGACAGGGTTAGGGCAAAAACTGGATGCACTTCGTCTACAAAACGGACAATCTCTTTCGAAGTATCAAAGTTTCATACGGAAACTCGTCTGTTACACTTATTTGAACTCCCTTGTTTTTCTGTGTTCAAAATGCACCATTCAAAGCCAAATCATCAATTTACAACCCTTTCTGACTTCATTTGTTATTTTTCATGCATTTACTGATTATTTTGAGCTATAAGACCATGAAATTGAAAAGCATTTGAAATGAACTCTGAAAAGGTTGCAAGTTGGCATGGTATCATCATTTCACCCACATAGCATGTGCGAGAAAGTAGAGAGGGTTACGGCAAAAACTGGATGCACTTCGTGTACAAAACGGACAATCTCTTTTGAAGTATCAGGGTTTCAGATGGAAACTCGTCTGTTACAAAGGGATTTATTTTTTTGAACTTATTTGAACTCCCTTGTTTTTCTGTGTTCAAAATGCACCATTCAAAGCCACATCATCAATTTACAACCCTTTCTGAGTTCATTTGTTATTTTTCATGCATTTACTGATTGTTTTGAGCTATAAGACCATGAAATTGAAAAGCATTTGAAATGAACTCTGAAAAGGTTCCAAGGTGGCATCGTATAATCATTTCACCCACATAGCATGTCCGAGAAAGTAGAGAGGGTTACGGTAAAAACTGGATGCACTTCATGTACAAAACGGACAATCTCTTTCGAAGTATCAGAGTTTCATACAGAAACTCGTCTGTTACACTTTTTTGAACTCCATTGTTTTTCTGTGTTCAAAATGCACCATTCAAAGCCAAATCATCAATTTACAACCCTTTCTGACTTCATTTCTTATTTTTCATGCATTTACTGATTATTTTGAGCTATAAGACCATGAAATTGAAAAGCATTTGAAATGAACTCTGAAAAGGTTCCAAGTTGGCATGGTATCATCATTTCACCCACATAGCATGTGCGAGAAAGTAGAGAGGGTTACGGCAAAAACTGGATGCACTTCGTGTACAAAACGGACAATTTCTTTCAAAGTATCAGGGTTTCATATGGAAACTTGTCTGTTACAAAGGGATTTCATTTTTTTGAACTTATTTGGACTCCCTTGTTTTTCTGTGTTGAAAATGCACCATTCAAAGCCACATCATCAACTTACAACTCTTTCTGACTTCATTTGTTATTTTTCATGCATTTACTGATTATTTTGAGCTATAAGACCATGAAATTGAAAATCATTTGAAATGAACTCTGAAAAGGTTCCAAGTTGGCATGGTATCATCATTTCACCCACATAGCATGTGCGAGAAAGTAGACAGGGTTAGGGCAAAAACTGGATGCACTTCGTCTACAAAACGGACAATCTCTTTCGAAGTATCAAAGTTTCATACGGAAACTCGTCTGTTACACTTATTTGAACTCCCTTGTTTTTCTGTGTTCAAAATGCACCATTCAAAGCCA
>NW_025228447.1:5740-7227 GCF_018294505.1 Triticum aestivum | reverse complement strand
CATCATTTCACCCACATAGCATGTGCGAGAAAGTAGACAGGGTTAGGGCAAAAACTGGATGCACTTCGTCTACAAAATGGACAATCTCTTTCGAAGTATCAAAGTTTCATACGGAAACTCGTCTGTTACACTTATTTGAACTCCCTTGTTTTTCTGTGTTCAAAATGCACCATTCAAAGCCAAATCATCAATTTACAACCCTTTCTGACTTCATTTGTTATTTTTCATGCATTTACTGATTATTTTGAGCTATAAGACAATGAAATTGAAAAGCATTTGAAATGAACTCTTAAAAGGTTGCAAGTTGGCATGGTATCATCATTTCACCCACATAGCATGTGCAAGAAAGTAGAGAGGGTTACGGCAAAAACTGGATGCACTTCGTGTACAAAACGGACAATCTCTTTTGAAGTATCAGGGTTTCATATGGAAACTCGTCTGTTACAAAGGGATTTCATTTTTTTGAACTTATTTGAACTCCCTTGTTTTTCTGTGTTCAAAATGCACCATTCAAAGCCACATCATCAATTTACAACCCTTTCTGACTTCATTTGTTATTTTTCATGCATTTACTGATTGTTTTGAGCTATAAGACCATGAAATTGAAAAGCATTTGAAATGAACTCTGAAAAGGTTCCAAGTTGGCATCGTATAATCATTTCACCCACTAGCATGTGCGATAAAGTAGAGAGGGTTACGGTAAAAACTGGATGCACTTCGTGTACAAAACGGACAATCTCTTTCGAAGTATCAGAGTTTCATACAGAAACTCGTCTGTTACACTTTTTTGAACTCCATTGTTTTTCTGTGTTCAAAATGCACCATTCAAAGCCAAATCATCAATTTACAACCCTTTCTGACTTCATTTGTTATTTTTCATGCATTTACTGATTATTATGAGCTATAAGACCATGAAATTGAAAAGCATTTGAAATGAACCCTAAAAAGGTTCCAAGTTGGCATGGTATCATCATTTCACCCACATAGCACGTGCGAGAAAGTAGAGAGGGTTACGGCAAAAACTGGATGCACTTCGTGTACAAAATGGACAATTTCTTTCAAAGTATCAGGGTTTCATATGGAAACTTGTCTTTTACAAAGGGATTTCATTTTTTTGAACTTATTTGAACTCCCTTGTTTTTCTGTGTTGAAAATGCACCATTCAAAGCCACATCATCAACTTACAACTCTTTCTGACTTCATTTGTTATTTTTCATGCATTTACTGATTATTTTGTGCTATAAGACCATGAAATTGAAAATCATTTGAAATGAACTCTGAAAAGGTTCCAAGTTGGCATGGTATCATCATTTCACCCACATAGCATGTGCGAGAAAGTAGACAGGGTTAGGGCAAAAACTGGATGCACTTCGTCTACAAAACGGACAATCTCTTTCGAAGTATCAAAGTTTCATACGGAAACTCGTCTGTTACACTTATTTGAACTCCCTTGTTTTTCTGTGTTCAAAATGCACCATTCAAAGCCA
>NW_025228447.1:1077-1839 GCF_018294505.1 Triticum aestivum | reverse complement strand
AAAACGGATAATCTCTTTCGAAGTATCAGAGTTTCATACAGAAACTCGTCTATTACACTTTTTTGAACTCCATTGTTTTTCTGTGTTCAAAATGCACCATTCAAAGCCAAATCATCAATTTACAACCCTTTCTGACTTCATTTGTTATTTTTCATGCATTTACTGATTATTATGAGCTATAAGACCATGAAATTGAAAAGCATTTGAAATGAACCCTGAAAAGGTTCCAAGTTGGCATGGTATCATCATTTCACCCACATAGCACGTGCGAGAAAGTAGAGAGGGTTACGGCAAAAACTGGATGCACTTCGTGTACAAAATGGACAATTTCTTTCAAAGTATCAGGGTTTCATTTGGAAACTTGTCTTTTACAAAGGGATTTCATTTTTTTGAACTTATTTGAACTCCCTTGTTTTTCTGTGTTGAAAATGCACCATTCAAAGCCACATCATCAACTTACAACTCTTTCTGACTTCATTTGTTATTTTTCATGCATTTCCTGATTATTTTGAGCTATAAGACCATGAAATTGAAAATCATTTGAAATGAACTCTGAAAAGGTTCCAAGTTGGCATGGTATCATCATTTCACCCACATAGCATGTGCGAGAAAGTAGACAGGGTTAGGGCAAAAACTGGATGCACTTCGTCTACAAAACGGACAATCTCTTTCGAAGTATCAAAGTTTCATACGGAAACTCGTCTGTTACACTTATTTGAACTCCCTTGTTTTTCTGTGTTCAAAATGCACCATTCAAAGCCA
>NW_025228447.1:0-725 GCF_018294505.1 Triticum aestivum | reverse complement strand
CGAGAAAGTAGAGAGGGTTACGGTAAAAACTGGATGCACTTCATGTACAAAACGGACAATCTCTTTCGAAGTATCAGAGTTTCATACAGAAACTCGTCTGTTACACTTTTTTGAACTCCATTGTTTTTCTGTGTTCAAAATGCACCATTCAAAGCCAAATCATCAATTTACAACCCTTTCTGACTTCATTTGTTATTTTTCATGCACTTACTGATTATTTTGAGCTATAAGACCATGAAATTGAAAAGCATTTGAAATGAACTCTGAAAAGGTTGCAAGTTGGCATGGTATCATCATTTCACCCACATAGCATGTGCGAGAAAGTAGAGAGGGTTACGGCAAAAACTGGATGCACTTCGTGTACAAAACGGACAATCTCTTTTGAAGTATCAGGGTTTCATATGGAAACTCGTTTGTTACAAAGGGATTTATTTTTTTGATCTTATTTGAACTCCCTTGTTTTTCTGTGGTCAAAATGCACCATTCAAAGCCACATCATCAATTTACAACCCTTTCTGACTTCATTTGTTTTTTTTCATGCATTTACTGATTGTTTTGAGCTATAAGACCATGAAATTGAAAAGCATTTGAAATGAACTCTGAAAAGGTTCCAAGTTGGCATCGTATAATCATTTCACCCACATAGCATGTGCGAGAAAGTAGAGAGGGTTACGGTAAAAACTGGATGCACTTCATGTACAAAACGGACAATCTCTTTCGAAGTA
>NW_025228446.1:12104-57354 GCF_018294505.1 Triticum aestivum | reverse complement strand
TATTAATTAGTTTTGGGCGTCCCGCAGTGATTTCCACGATTGACGAACTCCGTGGTGCGTTTACATGTCAGTCATCAACACACAATTTTGGTCGACTCTGGTCCATTTCGTGCATGATTATTTACCATTTTGGCGACCCAGAGCGATTTCCATGATTGACAATTCCCGGTGTGCGTTTGCGTGTCTGTCCTCAACACTCACAGTTTTGGCCAATTCTGACGCGATTCGAGGACTATTACTCAACATTTAGGGGTCCCGAAGCGATTTCCATAGTTGTTGAACCCCAAAATGCGTTTACGTGTCAGTCATGAACACTCACAGTTGTGGCCGATTCTGGCCCGTTTCGTGGACTATTACTCACTGTTTGGGGTCCCGGTGTGACTTGCGCAATTAACAAACCCCGGGGTGCGTTTACGTGTCGATCATCAACACTTGCAGTTTCGGCCGATTCGGGCTCGTTTTGTGGCACTCGCAGTTTTGGCGGATTCTGGCCCGTTTCATGGACTATTACTCACTGTTTTGGGGTCCCGGAGTGCTTTCCTTGATTAACAAACCCTGGGGTGCGTTTACATATCGGTCATCAACACTCATGGTTTTTGTCGATTCTGACTCGTTTCGTGGACTATTACTGACCGTTTTGGGGTCCCGAAGAGATTTCCATAGTTGTTGAACCCCAAGGTTCGCTTACATGTATGTCATATCAATCGCAGTTTGGGCCGATTTTTGGCCCATTTCTTGGACTATTACTTATTTTCGGGGGTCCTGGAGTGATTTCCACAATTTATGAACCCCGTGGTGCGTTTACGTTTCGGTCATCAACACTCAGAATTTTGGCCGATTCTGGTCCGTTTCGTGCACTATTACTCGCCGCTTTGGGGTCCCAGAGCGATTTCCATGGTTGTTGAACTCCAAGCTGCACTTATGTGTCTGTCATCAACATTCATAGTTTTTGCCAATTCTGGCCCGTTTCTTGGACTATTACTCTGTTTTGGCGTCCCGGTGTGATTTCCATGATTGACGAACACCGGGGGTGTGTTTATGTGTCGGTTAGCAACACTCGCAATGTGGGCCGCTTCTGGCCCGTTTCGTCGACTACTACTCACCGTTTTGGGGCCCCAAAGCGATTTCCATGGTTGTTGAACCCCATGGTGCGCTTATGTGTCGATCATCAACGATCGCAGTTTGGGCCGATTTTGGCCCGTTTCTTGCACTATTAATTAGTTTTGGGGTCCCGCAGTGATTTCCACGATTGACGAACTCCGTGGTGCGTTTACATGTCAGTCATCAACACACAATTTTGGTCGACTCTGGTCCATTTCGTGCACGATTATTCACCATTTTGGCGACCCAGAGCGATTTCCATGATTGACAATTCCCGGGGTGCGTTTGCGTGTCTGTCATCAACACTCGCAGTTTCGGCCGATTCGGGCTCGTTTTCTGGCACTCGCAGTTTTGGCCGATTCTGGCCCGTTTCATGGACTATTACTCACTGTTTTGGGGTCCCGGAGTGCTTTACTTGATTAACAAACCCCGGGGTGCGTTTACATATCTGTCATCAACACTCATGGTTTTTGTCGATTCTGACTCGTTTCGTGGACTATTACTCACCGTTTTGGGGTCCCGAAGAGATTTCCATAGTTGTTGAACCCCAAGGTGCGCTTACATGTATGTCATATCAATCGCAGTTTGGGCCGATTTTTGGCCCATTTCTTGGACTATTAGTCAGTTTCGGGGGTCCTGGAGTGATTTCCACAATTTATGAACCCCGTGGTGCGTTTACGTTTCGGTCATCAACACTCAGAATTTTGGCCGATTCTGGTCCGTTTCGTGCACTATTACTCACCGCTTTGGGGTCCTAGAGCGATTTCCATGGTTGTTGAACTCCAAGGTGCACTTACGTGTCTGTCATCAACATTCATAGTTTTTGCCAATTCTGGCCCGTTTCTTGGACAATTACTCTGTTTTGGCGTCCCGGTGTGATTTCCATGATTGACGAACACCGGGGTGCGTTTATGTGTCGGTTAGCAACACTCGCATTTTGGGCCGCTTCTGGCCCGTTTCGTCGACTATTACTCACCGTTTTGGGGCCCTAAAGCGATTTCCATGGTTGTTGAACCCCATGGTGCGCTTACGTGTCGACCATCAACAATCGCAGTTTGGGCCGATTTTGGCCCGTTTCTTGCACTATTAATTAGTTTTGGGCGTCCCGCAGTGATTTCCACGATTGACGAACTCCGTGGTGCGTTTACATGTCAGTCATCAACACACAATTTTGGTCGACTCTGGTCCATTTCGTGCACGATTATTCACCATTTTGGCGACCCAGAGCGATTTCCATGATTGACAATTCCCGGGGTGCGTTTGCGTGTCTGTCCTCAACACTCACAGTTTTGGCCAATTCTGACGCGATTCGAGGACTATTACTCAACATTTAGGGGTCCCGAAGCGATTTCCATAGTTGTTGAACCCCAAAATGCGTTTACGTGTCGGTCATGAACACTCACAGTTGTGGCCGATTCTGGCCCGTTTCGTGGACTATTACTCACTGTTTGGGGTCCTGGTGTGACTTGCGCAATTAACAAACCCCGGGGTGCGTTTACCTGTCGATCATCAACACTCGCAGTTTCGGCCGATTCGGGCTCGTTTTCTGGCACTCGCAGTTTTGGCCGATTCTGGCCCGTTTCATGGACTATTACTCACTGTTTTGGGGTCCCGGAGTGCTTTACTTGATTAACAAACCCCGGGGTGCGTTTACATATCTGTCATCAACACTCATGGTTTTTGTCGATTCTGACTCGTTTCGTGGACTATTACTCACCGTTTTGGGGTCCCGAAGAGATTTCCATAGTTGTTGAACCCCAAGGTGCGCTTACATGTATGTCATATCAATCGCAGTTTGGGCCGATTTTTGGCCCATTTCTTGGACTATTAGTTAGTTTCGGGGGTCCTGGAGTGATTTCCACAATTTATGAACCCCGTGGTGCGTTTACGTTTCGGTCATCAACACTCAGAATTTTGGCCGATTCTGGTCCGTTTCGTGCACTATTACTCGCCGCTTTGGGGTCCCAGAGCGATTTCCATGGTTGTTGAACTCCAAGGTGCACTTACGTGTCTGTCATCAACATTCATAGTTTTTGCCAATTCTGGCCCGTTTCTTGGACAATTACTCTGTTTTGGCGTCCCGGTGTGATTTCCATGATTGACGAACACCGGGGTGCGTTTATGTGTCGGTTAGCAACACTCGCATTTTGGGCCGCTTCTGGCCCATTTCGTCGACTATTACTCACCGTTTTGGGGCCCCAAAGCGATTTCCATGGTTGTTGAACCCCATGGTGCGCTTACGTGTCGATCATCAACAATCGCAGTTTGGGCCGATTTTGGCCCGTTTCTTGCACTATTAATTAGTTTTGGGCGTCCCGCAGTGATTTCCACGATTGACGAACTCCGTGGTGCGTTTACATGTCAGTCATCAACACACAATTTTGGTCGACTCTGGTCCATTTCGTGCACGATTATTCACCATTTTGGCGTCCCAGAGCGATTTCCATGATTGACAATTCCCGGGGTGCGTTTGCGTGTCTGTCCTCAACACTCACAGTTTGGGCCAATTCTGACGCGATTCGAGGACTATTACTCAACATTTAGGGGTCCCGAAGCGATTTCCATAGTTGTTGAACCCCAAAATGCGTTCACGTGCCGGTCATGAACACTCACAGTTGTGGCCGATTCTGGCCCGTTTCGTGGACTATTACTCACTGTGTGGGGTCCCGGTGTGACTTGCGCAATTAACAAACCCCGGGGTGCGTTTACGTGTCGATCATCAACACTCGCAGTTTCGGCCGATTCGGGCTCGTTTTGTGGCACTCGCAGTTTTGGCCGATTCTGGCCCATTTCTTGGACTATTACTTAGTTTCGGGGGTCCTGGAGTGATTTCCACAATTTACGAACCCCGTGGTGCGTTTACGTTTCGGTCATCAACACTCACAATTTTGGCCGATTCTGGTCCGTTTCGTGCACTATTACTCGCCGCTTTGGGGTCCCAGAGCGATTACCATGGTTGTTGAACTCCAAGGTGCACTTACGTGTCTGTCATCAACATTCATAGTTTTTGCCAATTCTGGCCCGTTTCTTGGACTATTACTCTGTTTTGGCGTCCCGGTGTGATTTCCATGATTGACGAACACCGGGGTGCGTTTATGTGTCGGTTAGCAACACTCGCATTTTGGGCCGCTTCTGGCCCGTTTCGTCGACTATTACTCACCGTTTTGGGGCCCCAAAGCGATTTCCATGGTTGTTGAACCCCATGGTGCGATTACGTGTCGATCAGCAACGATCGCAGTTTGGGCCGATTTTGGCCCGTTTCTTGCACTATTAATTAGTTTTGGGCGTCCCCCAGTGATTTCCACGATTGACGAACTCCGTGGTGCGTTTACATGTCAGTCATCAGCACACAATTTTGGTCAAATCTGGTCCATTTCGTGCACGATTATTCACCATTTTGGCGTCCCAGAGCGATTTCCATGATTGACAATTCCCGGGGTGCGTTTGCGTGTCTGTCCTCAACACTCACAGTTTTGGCCAATTCTGACGCGATTCGAGGACTATTACTCAACATTTAGGGGTCCCGAAGCGATTTCCATAGTTGTTGAACCCCAAAATGCGTTTACGTGTCGGTCATGAACACTCACAGTTGTGGCCGATTCTGGCCCGTTTCGTGGACTATTACTCACTGTTTGGGGTCCCGGTGTGACTTGCGCAATTAACAAACCCCGGGGTGCGTTTACGTGTCGATCATCAACACTCGCAGTTTCGGCCGATTCGGGCTCGTTTTCTTGCACTCGCAGTTTTGGCCGATTCTGGCCCGTTTCATGGACTGTTACTCACTGTTTGGTGTCCCGGAGTGCTTTCCTTGATTAACAAACCCCGGGGTGCGTTTACGTATCGGTCATCAACACTCATGGTTTTTGTCGATTCTGACTCGTTTCGTGGACTATTACTCACCGTTTTGGGGTCCCGAAGAGATTTCCATAGTTGTTGAACCCCAAGGTGCGCTTACATGTATGTCATCAACAATCGCAGTTTGGGCCGATTTTTGGCCCATTTCTTGGACTATTACTTAGTTTCGGGGGTCCTGGAGTGATTTCCACAATTTACGAACCCCGTTGTGCGTTTACGTTTCGGTCATCAACACTCACAATTTTGGCCGATTCTGGTCCGTTCCGTGCACTATTACTCGCCGCTTTGGGGTCCCAGAGCGATTTCCATGGTTGTTGAACTCCAAGGTGCACTTACGTGTCTGTCATCAACATTCATAGTTTTTGCCAATTCTGGCCCGTTTCTTGGACTATTACTCTGTTTTGGCGTCCCGGCGTGATTTCCATGATTGATGAACACCGGGGTGCGTTTATGTGTCGGTTCGCAACACTCACATTTTGGGCCGCTTCTGGCCCGTTTCGTCGACTATTACTCACCGTTTTGGGGCCCCAAAGCGATTTCCATGGTTGTTGAACCCCATGGTGCGCTTACGTGTCGATCATCAACGATCGCAGTTTGGGCCGATTTTGCCCCGTTTCTTGCACTATTAATTAGTTTTGGGCGTCCCCCAGTGATTTCCACGATTGACGAACTCCGTGCTGCGTTTACATGTCAGTCATCAACACACAATTTTGGTCGACTCTGGTCCATTTCGTGCATGATTATTCACCATTTTGGCGTCCCAGAGCGATTTCCATGATTGACAATTCCCGGGGTGCGTTTGCGTGTCTGTCCTCAACACTCACAGTTTTGGCCAATTCTGACGCGATTCGAGGACTATTACTCAACATTTAGGGGCCCGAAGCGATTTCCATAGTTGTTGAACCCCAAAATGCGTTTACGTGTCGGTCATGAACACTCACAGTTGTGGCCGATTCTGGCCCGTTTCGTGGACTATTACTCACTGTTTGGGGTCCCGGTGTGACTTGCGCAATTAACAAACCCCGGGGTGCGTTTACGTGTCGATCATCAACACTCGCAGTTTCGGCCGATTCGGGCTCGTTTTCTGGCACTCGCAGTTTTGGCCGATTCTGGCCCGTTTCATGGACTATTACTCACTGTTTTGGGGTCCCGGAGTGCTTTCCTTGATTAACAAACCCCGGGGTGCGTTTACGTATCGGTCATCAACACTCATGGTTTTTGTCGATTCTGACTCGTTTCGTGGACTATTACTCATCGTTTTGGGGTCCCAAAGAGATTTCCATAGTTGTTGAACCCCAAGGTGCGCTTACATGTATGTCATATCAATCGCAGTTTGGGCCGATTTTTGGCCCATTTCTTGGACTATTACTTAGTTTCGGGGGTCCTGGAGTGATTTCCACAATTTACGAACCCCGTTGTGCGTTTACGTTTCGGTCATCAACACTCAGAATTTTGGCCGATTCTGGTCCGTTTCGTGCACTATTACTCGCCGCTTTGGGGTCCCAGAGCGATTTCCATGGTTGTTGAACTCCAAGGTGCACTTATGTGTCTGTCATCAACATTCATAGTTTTTGCCAATTCTGGCCCGTTTCTTGGACTATTACTCTGTTTTGGCGTCCCGGTGTGATTTCCATGATTGACGAACATCGGGGGTGTGTTTATGTGTCGGTTAGCAACACTCGCATTGTGGGCCGCTTCTGGCCCGTTTCGTCGACTACTACTCACCGTTTTGGGGCCCCAAAGCGATTTCCATGGTTGTTGAACCCCATGGTGCGCTTACGTGTCGATCATCAACGATCGCAGTTTGGGCCGATTTTGGCCCGTTTCTTGCACTATTAATTAGTTTTGGGCGTCCCGCAGTGATTTCCACGATTGACGAACTCCGTGGTGCGTTTACATGTCAGTCATCAACACACAATTTTGGTCGACTCTGGTCCATTTCGTGCACGATTATTGACCATTTTGGCGACCCAGAGCGATTTCCATGATTGACAATTCCCGGGGTGCGTTTGCGTGTCTGTCCTCAACACTCACAGTTTTGGCCAATTCTGACGCGATTCGAGGACTATTACTCAACATTTAGGTGTCCCGAAGCGATTTCCATAGTTTTTGAACCCCAAAATGCGTTTACGTGTCGGTCATGAACACTCACAGTTGTGGCCGATTCTGGCCCGTTTCATGGACTATTACTCACTGTTTGGGGTCCCGGTGTGACTTGCGCAATTAACAAACCCCGGGGTGCGTTTACGTGTCGATCATCAACACTTGCAGTTTCGGCCGATTCGGGCTCGTTTTGTGGCACTCGCAGTTTTGGCGGATTCTGGCCCGTTTCATGGACTATTACTCACTGTTTTGGGGTCCCGGAGTGCTTTCCTTGATTAACAAACCCCGGGGTGCGTTTACATATCGGTCATCAACACTCATGGTTTTTGTCGATTCTGACTCGTTTCGTGGACTATTACTCACCGTTTTGGGGTCCCGAAGAGATTTCCATAGTTGTTGAACCCCAAGGTGCGCTTACATGTATGTCATATCAATCGCAGTTTGGGCCGATTTTTGGCCCATTTCTTGGACTATTACTTAGTTTCGGGGGTCCTGGAGTGATTTCCACAATTTACGAACCCCGTGGTGCGTTTACGTTTCGGTCATCAACACTCAGAATTTTGGCCGATTCTGGTCCGTTTCGTGCACTATTACTCGCCGCTTTGGGGTCCCAGAGCGATTTCCATGGTTGTTGAACTCCAAGGTGCACTTATGTGTCTGTCATCAACATTCATAGTTTTTGCCAATTCTGGCCCGTTTCTTGGACTATTACTCTGTTTTGGCGTCCCGGTGTGATTTCCATGATTGACGAACACCGGGGGTGTGTTTATGTGTCGGTTAGCAACACTCGCATTGTGGGCCGCTTCTGGCCCGTTTTGTCGACTACTACTCACCGTTTTGGGGCCCCAAAGCGATTTCCATGGTTGTTGAACCCCATGGTGCGCTTACGTGTCGATCATCAACGATCGCAGTTTGGGCCGATTTTGGCCCGTTTCTTGCACTATTAATTAGTTTTGGGCGTCCCGAAGTGATTTCCACGATTGACGAACTCCGTGGTGCGTTTACATGTCAGTCATCAACACACAATTCTGGTCGACTCTGGTCCATTTCGTGCACGATTATTCACCATTTTGGCGACCCAGAGCGATTTCCATGATTGACAATTCCCGGGGTGCGTTTGCGTGTCTGTCCTCAACACTCACAGTTTTGGCCAATTCTGACGCGATTCGAGGACTATTACTCAACATTTAGGGGTCCCGAAGCGATTTCCATAGTTTTTGAACCCCAAAATGCGTTTACGTGTCGGTCATGAACACTCACAGTTGTGGCCGATTCTGGCCCGTTTCATGGACTATTACTCACTGTTTGGGGTCCCGGTGTGACTTGCGCAATTAACAAACCCCGGGGTGCGTTTACGTGTCGATCATCAACACTTGCAGTTTCGGCCGATTCGGGCTCGTTTTGTGGCACTCGCAGTTTTGGCGGATTCTGGCCCGTTTCATGGACTATTACTCACTGTTTTGGGGTCCCGGAGTGCTTTCCTTGATTAACAAACCCCGGGGTGCGTTTACATATCGGTCATCAACACTCATGGTTTTTGTCGATTCTGACTCGTTTCGTGGACTATTACTCACCGTTTTGGGGTCCCGAAGAGATTTCCATAGTTGTTGAACCCCAAGGTGCGCTTACATGTATGTCATATCAATCGCAGTTTGGGCCGATTTTTGGCCCATTTCTTGGACTATTACTTAGTTTCGGGGGTCCTGGAGTGATTTCCACAATTTACGAACCCCGTGGTGCGTTTACGTTTCGGTCATCAACACTCAGAATTTTGGCCGATTCTGGTCCGTTTCGTGCACTATTACTCGCCGCTTTGGGGTCCCAGAGCGATTTCCATGGTTGTTGAACTCCAAGGTGCACTTATGTGTCTGTCATCAACATTCATAGTTTTTGCCAATTCTGGCCCGTTTCTTGGACTATTACTCTGTTTTGGCGTCCCGGTGTGATTTCCATGATTGACGAACACCGGGGGTGTGTTTATGTGTCGGTTAGCAACACTCGCATTGTGGGCCGCTTCTGGCCCGTTTCGTCGACTACTACTCACCGTTTTGGGGCCCCAAAGCGATTTCCATGGTTGTTGAACCCCATGGTGCGCTTACGTGTCGATCATCAACGATCGCAGTTTGGGCCGATTTTGGCCCGTTTCTTGCACTATTAATTAGTTTTGGGCGTCCCGAAGTGATTTCCACGATTGACGAACTCCGTGGTGCGTTTACATGTCAGTCATCAACACACAATTCTGGTCGACTCTGGTCCATTTCGTGCACGATTATTCACCATTTTGGCGACCCAGAGCGATTTCCATGATTGACAATTCCCGGGGTGCGTTTGCGTGTCTGTCCTCAACACTCACAGTTTTGGCCAATTCTGACGCGATTCGAGGACTATTACTCAACATTTAGGGGTCCCGAAGCGATTTCCATAGTTGTTGAACCCCAAAATGCGTTTACGTGTCGGTCATGAACACTCACAGTTGTGGCCGATTCTGGCCCGTTTCGTGGACTATTACTCACTGTTTGGGGTCCCGGTGTGACTTGCGCAATTAACAAACCCCAGGGTGCGTTTACGTGTCGATCATCAACACTCACAGTTTCGGCCGATTCGGGCTCGTTTTGTGGCACTCGCAGTTTTGGCCGATTCTGGCCCGTTTCATGGACTATTACTCACTGTTTTGGGGTCCCGGAGTGCTTTCCTTGATTAACAAACCCCGGGGTGCGTTTACGTATCGGTCATCAACACTCATGGTTTTTGTCGATTCTGACTCGTTTCGTGGACTATTACTCACCATTTTGGGGTCCCGAAGAGATTTCCATAGTTGTTGAACCCCAAGGTGCGCTTACATGTATGTCATATCAATCGCAGTTTGGGCCGATTTTTGGCCCATTTCTTGGACTATTACTTAGTTTCGGGGGTCCTGGAGTGATTTCCACAATTTACGAACCCCGTGGTGCGTTTACGTTTCGGTCATCAACACTCAGAATTTTGGCCGATTCTGGTCCGTTTCGTGCACTATTACTCGCCGCTTTGGGGTCCCAGAGCGATTTCCATGGTTGTTGAACTCCAAGGTGCACTTATGTGTCTGTCATCAACATTCATAGTTTTTGCCAATTCTGGCCCGTTTCTTGGACTATTACTCAGTTTTGGCGTCCCGGTGTGATTTCCATGATTGACGAACACCGGGGGTGTGTTTATGTGTCGGTTAGCAACACTCGCATTGTGGGCCGCTTCTGGCCCGTTTCGTCGACTACTACTCACCGTTTTGGGGCCCCAAAGCGATTTCCATGGTTGTTGAACCCCATGGTGCGCTTACGTGTCGATCATCAACGATCGCAGTTTGGGCCGATTTTGGCCCGTTTCTTGCACTATTAATTAGTTTTGGGCATCCCGTAGTGATTTCTACGATTGACGAACTCCGTGGTGCGTTTACATGTCAGTCATCAACACACAATTTTGGTCGACTCTGGTCCATTTCGTGCACGATTATTCACCATTTTGGCGACCCAGAGCGATTTCCATGATTGACAATTCCCGGGGTGCGTTTGCGTGTCTGTCCTCAACACTCACAGTTTTGGCCAATTCTGACGCGATTCGAGGACTATTACTCAACATTTAGGGGTCCCGAAGCGATTTCCATAGTTGTTGAACCCCAAAATGTGTTTACGTGTCGGTCATGAACACTCACAGTTGTGGCCGATTCTGGCCCGTTTCGTGGACTATTACTCACTGTTTGGGGTCCCGGTGTGACTTGCGCAATTAACAAACCCCGGGGTGCGTTTACGTGTCGATCATCAACACTTGCAGTTTCGGCCGATTCGGGCTCGTTTTGTGGCACTCGCAGTTTTGGCGGATTCTGGCCCGTTTCATGGACTATTACTCACTGTTTTGGGGTCCCGGAGTGCTTTCCTTGATTAACAAACCCCGGGGTGGGTTTACATATCGGTCATCAACACTCATGGTTTTTGTCGATTCTGACTCGTTTCGTGGACTATTACTCACCGTTTTGGGGTCCCGAAGAGATTTCCATAGTTGTTGAACCCCAAGGTGCGCTTACATGTATGTCATATCAATCGCAGTTTGGGCCGATTTTTGGCCCATTTCTTGGACTATTACTTAGTTTCGGGGGTCCTGGAGTGATTTCCACAATTTACGAACCCCGTGGTGCATTTACGTTTCGGTCATCAACACTCAGAATTTTGGCCGATTCTGGTCCGTTTCGTGCACTATTACTCGCCGCTTTGGGGTCCCAGAGCGATTTCCATGGTTGTTGAACTCCAAGGTGCACTTATGTGTCTGTCATCAACATTCATAGTTTTTGCCAATTCTGGCCCGTTTCTTGGACTATTACTCTGTTTTGGCGTCCCGGTGTGATTTCCATGATTGACGAACACCGGGGGTGTGTTTATGTGTCGGTTAGCAACACTCGCATTGTGGGCCGCTTCTGGCCCGTTTCGTCGACTACTACTCACCGTTTTGGGGCCCCAAAGCGATTTCCATGGTTGTTGAACCCCATGGTGCGCTTACGTGTCGATCATCAACGATCGCAGTTTGGGCCGATTTTGGCCCGTTTCTTGCACTATTAATTAGTTTTGGGCGTCCCGCAGTGATTTCCACGATTGACGAACTCCGTGGTGCGTTTACATGTCAGTCATCAACACACAATTTTGGTCGACTCTGGTCCATTTCGTGCACGATTATTCACCATTTTGGCGACCCAAAGCGATTTCCATGATTGACAATTCCCGGGGTGCGTTTGCGTGTCTGTCCTCAACACTCACAGTTTTGGCCAATTCTGACGCGATTCGAGGACTATTACTCAACATTTAGGGGTCCCGAAGCGATTTCCATAGTTGTTGAACCCCAAAATGCGTTTACGTGTCGGTCATGAACACTCACAGTTGTGGCCGATTCTGGCCCGTTTCGTGGACTATTACTCACTGTTTGGGGTCCCGGTGTGACTTGCGCAATTAACAAACCCCGGGGTGCGTTTACGTGTCGATCATCAACACTTGCAGTTTCGGCCAATTCGGGCTCGTTTTGTGGCACTCGCAGTTTTGGCGGATTCTGGCCCGTTTCATGGACTATTACTCACTGTTTTGGGGTCCCGGAGTGCTTTCCTTGATTAACAAACCCCGGGGTGCGTTTACATATCGGTCATCAACACTCGTGGTTTTTGTCGATTCTGAGTCGTTTCATGGACTATTACTCACCGTTTTGGGGTCCCGAAGAGATTTCCATAGTTGTTGAACCCCAAGGTGCGCTTACATGTATGTCATATCAATCGCAGTTTGGGCCGATTTTTGGCCCATTTCTTGGACTATTACTTAGTTTCGGGGGTCCTGGAGTGATTTCCACAATTTACGAACCCCGTGGTGCGTTTACGTTTCGGTCATCAACACTCAGAATTTTGGCCGATTCTGGTCCGTTTCGTGCACTATTACTCGCCGCTTTGGGGTCCCAGAGCGATTTCCATGGTTGTTCAACTCCAAGGTGCACTTATGTGTCTGTCATCAACATTCATAGTTTTTGCCAATTCTGGCCCGTTTCTTGGACTATTACTCTGTTTTGGCGTCCCGGTGTGATTCCATGATTGACGAACACCGGGGGTGTGTTTATGTGTCGGTTAGCAACACTCGCATTGTGGGCCGCTTCTGGCCCGTTTCGTCGAGTACTACTCACCGTTTTGGGGCCCCAAAGCAATTTCCATGGTTGTTGAACCCCATGGTGCGCTTACGTGTCGATCATCAACGATCGCAGTTTGGGCCGATTTTGGCCCGTTTCTTGCACTATTAATTAGTTTTGGGCGTCCCGCAGTGATTTCCACGATTGACGAACTCCGTGGTGCGTTTACATGTCAGTCATCAACACACAATTTTGGTCGACTCTGGTCCATTTCGTGCACGATTATTCACCATTTTGGCGACCCAGAGCGATTTCCATGATTGACAATTCCCGGGGTGCGTTTGCGTGTCTGTCCTCAACACTCACAGTTTTGGCCAATTCTGACGCGATTCGAGGACTATTACTCAACATTTAGGGGTCCCGAAGCGATTTCCATAGTTTTTGAACCCCAAAATGCGTTTACGTGTCGGTCATGAACACTCACAGTTGTGGCCGATTCTGGCCCGTTTCATGGACTATTACTCACTGTTTGGGGTCCCGGTGTGACTTGCGCAATTAACAAACCCCGGGGTGCGTTTACGTGTCGATCATCAACACTTGCAGTTTCGGCCGATTCGGGCTCGTTTTGTGGCACTCGCAGTTTTGGCGGATTCTGGACCGTTTCATGGACTATTACTCACTGTTTTGGGGTCCCGGAGTGCTTTCCTTGATTAACAAACCCCGGGGTGCGTTTACATATCGGTCATCAACACTCATGGTTTTTGTCGATTCTGACTCGTTTCGTGGACTATTACTCACCGTTTTGGGGTCCCGAAGAGAATTCCATAGTTGTTGAACCCCAAGGTGCGCTTACATGTATGTCATATCAATCGCAGTTTGGGCCGATTTTTGGCCCATTTCTTGGACTATTACTTAGTTTCGGGGGTCCTGGAGTGATTTCCACAATTTACGAACCCCGTGGTGCGTTTACGTTTCGGTCATCAACACTCAAAATTTTGGCCGATTCTGGTCCGTTTCGTGCACTATTACTTGCCGCTTTGGGGTCCCAGAGCGATTTCCATGGTTGTTGAACTCCAAGGTGCACTTATGTGTCTGTCATCAACATTCATAGTTTTTGCCAATTCTGGCCCGTTTCTTGGACTATTACTCTGTTTTGGCGTCCCGGTGTGATTTCCATGATTGACGAACACCGGGGGTGTGTTTATGTGTTGGTTAGCAACACTCGCATTGTGGGCCGCTTCTGGCCCGTTTCGTCGACTACTACTCACCGTTTTGGGGCCCCAAAGCGATTTCCATGGTTGTTGAACCCCATGGTGCGCTTACGTGTCGATCATCAACGATCGCAGTTTGGGCCGATTTTGGCCCGTTTCTTGCACTATTAATTAGTTTTGGGCGTCCCGCAGTGATTTCCACGATTGACGAACTCCGTGGTGCGTTTACATGTCAGTCATCAACACACAATTTTGGTCGACTCTGGTCCATTTCGTGCACGATTATTCACCATTTTGCCGACCCAGAGCGATTTCCATGATTGACAATTCCCGGGGTGCGTTTGCGTGTCTGTCCTCAACACTCACAGTTTTGGCCAATTCTGACGCGATTCGAGGACTATTACTCAACATTTAGGGGTCCCGAAGCGATTTCCATAGTTGTTGAACCCCAAAATGCGTTTACATGTCGGTCATGAACACTCACAGTTGTGGCCGATTCTGGCCCGTTCCGTGGACTATTACTCACTATTTGGGGTCCCGGTGTGACTTGCGCAATTAACAAACCCCGGGGTGCGTTTACGTGTCGATCATCAACACTTGCAGTTTCGGCCGATTCGGGCTCGTTTTGTGGCACTCGCAGTTTTGGCGGATTCTGGCCCGTTTCATGGACTATTACTCACTGTTTTGGGGTCCCGGAGTGCTTTCCTTGATTAACAAACCCCGGGGTGCGTTTACATATCGGTCATCAACACTCATGGTTTTTGTCGATTCTGACTCGTTTCGTGGACTATTACTCACCGTTTTGGGGTCCCGAAGAGAATTCCATAGTTGTTGAACCCCAAGGTGCGCTTACATGTATGTCATATCAATCGCAGTTTGGGCCGATTTTTGGCCCATTTCTTGGACTATTACTTAGTTTCGGGGGTCCTGGAGTGATTTCCACAATTTACGAACCCCGTGGTGCGTTTACGTTTCGGTCATCAACACTCAAAATTTTGGCCGATTCTGGTCCGTTACGTGCACTATTACTTGCCGCTTTGGGGTCCCAGAGCGATTTCCATGGTTGTTGAACTCCAAGGTGCACTTATGTGTCTGTCATCAACATTCATAGTTTTTGCCAATTCTGGCCCGTTTCTTGGACTATTACTCTGTTTTGGCGTCCCGGTGTGATTTCCATGATTGACGAACACCGGGGGTGTGTTTATGTGTTGGTTAGCAACACTCGCATTATGGGCCGCTTCTGGCCCGTTTCGTCGACTACTACTCACCGTTTTGGGGCCCCAAAGCGATTTCCATGGTTGTTGAACCCCATGGTGCGCTTACGTGTCGATCATCAACGATCGCAGTTTGGGCCGATTTTGGCCTGTTTCTTGCACTATTAATTAGTTTTGGGCGTCCCGCAGTGATTTCCACGATTGACGAACTCCGTGGTGCGTTTACATGTCAGTCATCAACACACAATTTTGGTCGACTCTGGTCCATTTCGTGCACGATTATTCACCATTTTGCCGACCCAGAGCGATTTCCATGATTGACAATTCCCGGGGTGCGTTTGCGTGTCTGTCCTCAACACTCACAGTTTTGGCCAATTCTGACGCGATTCGAGGACTATTACTCAACATTTAGGGGTCCCGAAGCGATTTCCATAGTTGTTGAACCCCAAAATGCGTTTACATGTCGGTCATGAACACTCACAGTTGTGGCCGATTCTGGCCCGTTCCGTGGACTATTACTCACTATTTGGGGTCCCGGTGTGACTTGCGCAATTAACAAACCCCGGGGTGCGTTTACGTGTCGATCATCAACACTTGCAGTTTCGGCCGATTCGGGCTCGTTTTGTGGCACTCGCAGTTTTGGCGGATTCTGGCCCGTTTCATGGACTATTACTCACTGTTTTGGGGTCCCGGAGTGCTTTCCTTGATTAACAAACCCCGGGGTGCGTTTACATATCGGTCATCAACACTCATGGTTTTTGTCGATTCTGACTCGTTTCGTGGACTATTACTCACCGTTTTGGGGTCCCGAAGAGAATTCCATAGTTGTTGAACCCCAAGGTGCGCTTACATGTATGTCATATCAATCGCAGTTTGGGCCGATTTTTGGCCCATTTCTTGGACTATTACTTAGTTTCGGGGGTCCTGGAGTGATTTCCACAATTTACGAACCCCGTGGTGCGTTTACGTTTCGGTCATCAACACTCAAAATTTTGGCCGATTCTGGTCCGTTTCGTGCACTATTACTTGCCGCTTTGGGGTCCCAGAGCGATTTCCATGGTTGTTGAACTCCAAGGTGCACTTATGTGTCTGTCATCAACATTCATAGTTTTTGCCAATTCTGGCCCGTTTCTTGGACTATTACTCTGTTTTGGCGTCCCGGTGTGATTTCCATGATTGACGAACACCGGGGTGCGTTTATGTGTCGGTTAGCAACACACGCATTTTGGGCCGCTTCTGGCCCGTTTCGTCGACTACTACTCACCGTTTTGGGGCCCCAAAGCGATTTCCATGGTTGTTGAACCCCATGGTGCGCTTACGTGTCGATCATCAACGATCACAGTTTGGGCCGATTTTGGCCCGTTTCTTGCACTATTAATTAGTTATGGGCGTCCCGCAGTGATTTCCACGATTGACGAACTCCGTGGTGCGTTTACATGTCAGTCATCAACACACAATTTTGGTCGACTCTGGTCCATTTCGTGCACGATTATTCACCATTTTGGCGTCCCAGAGCGATTTCCATGATTGACAATTCCCGGGGTGCATTTGCGTGTCTGTCCTCAACATTCACAGTTTTGGCCAATTCTGACGCGATTCGAGGACTATTACTCAACATTTAGGGGTCCCGAAGCGATTTCCATAGTTGTTGAACCCCAAAATGCGTTTACATGTCGGTCATGAACACTCACAGTTGTGGCCGATTCTGGCCCGTTCCGTGGACTATTACTCACTATTTGGGGTCCCGGTGTGACTTGCGCAATTAACAAACCCCGGGGTGAATTTACGTGTCGATCATCAACACTCGCAGTTTCGGCCGATTCGGGCTCGTTTTGTGGCACTCGCAGTTTTGGCGGATTCTGGCCCGTTTCATGGACTATTACTCACTGTTTTGGGGTCCCGGAGTGCTTTCCTTGATTAACAAACCCCGGGGTGCGTTTACGTATCGGACATCAACACTCATGGTTTTTGTCGATTCTGACTCATTTCGTGGACTATTACTCACCGTTTTGGGGTCCCGAAGAGATTTCCATAGTTGTTGAACCCCAAGGTGCGCTTACATGTATGTCATATCAATCGCAGTTTGGGCCGATTTTTGGCCCATTTCTTGGACTATTACTTAGTTTCGGGGGTCCTGGAGTGATTTCCACAATTTACGAACCCCGTGGTGCGTTTACGTTTCGGTCATCAACACTCAAAATTTTGGCCGATTCTGGTCCGTTTCGTGCACTATTACTTGCCGCTTTGGGGTCCCAGAGCGATTTCCATGGTTGTTGAACTCCAAGGTGCACTTATGTGTCTGTCATCAACATTCATAGTTTTTGCCAATTCTGGCCCGTTTCTTGGACTATTACTCTGTTTTGGCGTCCCGGTGTGATTTCCATGATTGACGAACACCGGGGTGCGTTTATGTGTCGGTTAGCAACACTCGCATTGTGGGCCGCTTCTGGCCCGTTTCGTCGACTACTACTCACCGTTTTGGGGCCCCAAAGCGATTTCCATGGTTGTTGAACCCCATGGTGCGCTTACGTGTCGATCATCAACGATCACAGTTTGGGCCGATTTTGGCCCGTTTCTTGCACTATTAATTAGTTTTGGGCGTCCCGCAGTGATTTCCACGATTGACGAACTCCGTGGTGCGTTTACATGTCAGTCATCAACACACAATTTTGGTCGACTCTGGTCCATTTCGTGCACGATTATTCACCATTTTGGCGACCCAGAGCGATTTCCATGATTGACAATTCCCGGGGTGCGTTTGCGTGTCTGTCCTCAACACTCACAGTTTTGGCCAATTCTGACGCGATTCGAGGACTATTACTCAACATTTAGGGGTCCCGAAGCGATTTCCATAGTTGTTGAACCCCAAAATGTGTTTACGTGTCGGTCATGAACACTCACAGTTGTGGCCGATTCTGGCCCGTTTCGTGGACTATTACTCACTGTTTGGGGTCCCGGTGTGACTTTCGCAATTAACAAACCCCGGGGTGAATTTACGTGTCGATCATCAACACTCGCAGTTTCGGCCGATTCGGGCTCGTTTTCTGGCACTCGCAGTTTTGGCCGATTCTGGCCCGTTTCATGGACTATTACTCACTGTTTTGGGGTCCCGGAGTGCTTTCCTTGATTAACAAACCCCGGGGTGCGTTTACGTATCGGACATCAACACTCATGGTTTTTGTCGATTCTGACTCGTTTCGTGGACTATTACTCACCGTTTTGGGGTCCCGAAGAGATTTCCATAGTTGTTGAACCACAAGGTGCGCTTACATGTATGTCATATCAATCGCAGTTTGGGCCGATTTTTGGCCCATTTCTTGGACTATTACTTAGTTTCGGGGGTCCTGGAGTGATTTGCACAATTTACGAACCCCGTTGTGCGTTTACGTTTCGGTCATCAACACTCAGAATTTTGGCCGATTCTGGTCTGTTTCGTGCACTATTACTCGCCGCTTTGGGGTCCCAGAGCGATTTCCATGGTTGTTGAACTCCAAGGTGCACTTATGTGTCTGTCATCAACATTCATAGTTTTTGCCAATTCTGGCCCGTTTCTTGGACTATTACACTGTTTTGGCGTCCCGGTGTGATTTCCATGATTGACGAACACCGGGGGTGTGTTTATGTGTCGGTTAGCAACACTCGCATTTTGGGCCGCTTCTGGCCCGTTTCGTCGACTACTACTCACCGTTTTGGGGCCCCAAAGCGATTTCCATGGTTGTTGAACCCCATGGTGCGCTTACGTGTCGATCATCAACGATCGCAGTTTGGGCCGATTTTGGCCCGTTTCTTGCACTATTAATTAGTTTTGGGCGTCCCGCAGTGATTTCCACGTTTGACGAACTCCGTGGTGCGTTTACATGTCAGTCATCAACACACAATTTTGGTCGACTCTGGTCCATTTCGTGCACGATTATTCACCATTTTGGTGACCCAGAGCGATTTCCATGATTGACAATTCCCGAGGTGCGTTTGTGTGTCTGTCCTCAACACTCACAGTTTTGGCCAATTCTGACCCGATTCGAGGACTATTACTCAACATTTAGGGGTCCCGAAGCGATTTCCATAGTTGTTGAACCCCAAAATGCGTTTACATGTCGGTCATGAACACTCACAGTTGTGGCCGATTCTGGCCCGTTCCGTGGACTATTACTCACTATTTGGGGTCCCGGTGTGACTTGCGCAATTAACAAACCCCGGGGTGCGTTTACGTGTCGATCATCAACACTTGCAGTTTCGGCCGATTCGGGCTCGTTTTGTGGCACTCGCAGTTTTGGCGGATTCTGGCCCGTTTCATGGACTATTACTCACTGTTTTGGGGTCCCGGAGTGCTTTCCTTGATTAACAAACCCCGGGGTGCGTTTACATATCGGTCATCAACACTCATGGTTTTTGTCGATTCTGACTCGTTTCATGGACTATTACTCACCGTTTTGGGGTCCCGAAGAGATTTCCATAGTTGTTGAACCCCAAGGTGCGCTTACATGTATGTCATATCAATCGCAGTTTGGGCCGATTTTTGGCCCATTTCTTGGACTATTACTTAGTTTCGGGGGTCCTGGAGTGATTTCCACAATTTATGAACCCCGTGGTGCGTTTACGTTTCGGTCATCAACACTCAGAATTTTGGCCGATTCTGGTCCGTTTCGTGCACTATTACTCGCCGCTTTGGGGTCCCAGAGCGATTTCCATGGTTGTTGAACTCCAAGGTGCACTTATGTGTCTGTCATCAACATTCATAGTTTTTGCCAATTCTGGCCCGTTTCTTGGACAATTACTCTGTTTTGGCGTCCCGGTGTGATTTCCATGATTGACGAACACCGGGGTGCGTTTATGTGTCGGTTAGCAACACTCGCATTTTGGGCCGCTTCTGGCCCGTTTCGTCGACTATTACTCACCGTTTTGGGGCCCCAAAGCGATTTCCATGGTTGTTGAACCCCATGGTGCGCTTACGTGTCGATCATCAACAATCGCAGTTTGGGCCGATTTTGGCCCGTTTCTTGCACTATTAATTAGTTTTGGGCGTCCCGCAGTGATTTCCACGATTGACGAACTCCGTGGTGCGTTTACATGTCAGTCATCAACACACAATTTTGGTCGACTCTGGTCCATTTCGTGCACGATTATTCACCATTTTGGCGTCCCAGAGCGATTTCCATGATTGACAATTCCCGGGGTGCATTTGCGTGTCTGTCCTCAACATTCACAGTTTTGGCCAATTCTGACGCGATTCGAGGACTATTACTCAACATTTAGGGGTCCCGAAGCGATTTCCATAGTTGTTGAACCCCAAAATGTGTTTACGTGTCGGTCATGAACACTCACAGTTGTGGCCGATTCTGGCCCGTTTCGTGGACTATTACTCACTGTTTGGGGTCCCGGTGTGACTTTCGCAATTAACAAACCCCGGGGTGAATTTACGTGTCGATCATCAACACTCGCAGTTTCGGCCGATTCGGGCTCGTTTTGTGGCACTCGCAGTTTTGGCCGATTCTGGCCCGTTTCATGGACTATTACTCACTGTTTTGGGGTCCCGGAGTGCTTTCCTTGATTAACAAACCCCGGGGTGCGTTTACGTATCGGACATCAACACTCATGGTTTTTGTCGATTCTGACTCATTTCGTGGACTATTACTCACCGTTTTGGGGTCCCGAAGAGATTTCCATAGTTGTTGAACCCCAAGGTGCGCTTACATGTATGTCATATCAATCGCAGTTTGGGCCGATTTTTGTCCCATTTCTTGGACTATTACTTAGTTTCGGGGGTCCTGGAGTGATTTCCAAAATTTACGAACCCCGTTGTGCGTTTATGTTTCGGTCATCAACACTCAGAATTTTGGCCGATTCTGGTCCGTTTCGTGCACTATTACTCGCCGCTTTGGGGTCCCAGAGCGATTTCCATGGTTGTTGAACTCCAAGGTGCACTTATGTGTCTGTCATCAACATTCATAGTTTTTGCCAATTCTGGCCCGTTTCTTGGACTATTACTCTGTTTTGGCGTCCCGGTGTGATTTCCATGATTGACGAACACCGGGGTGCGTTTATGTGTCGGTTAGCAACACACGCATTTTGGGCCGCTTCTGGCCCGTTTCATCGACTACTACTCACCGTTTTGGGGCCCCAAAGCGATTTCCATGGTTGTTGAACCCCATGGTGCGCTTACGTGTCGATCATCAACGATCACAGTTTGGGCCGATTTTGGCCCGTTTCTTGCACTATTAATTAGTTTTGGGCGTCCCGCAGTGATTTCCACGATTGACGAACTCCGTGGTGCGTTTACATGTCAGTCATCAACACACAATTTTGGTCGACTCTGGTCCATTTCGTGCACGATTATTCACCATTTTGGCGTCCCAGAGCGATTTCCATGATTGACAATTCCCGGGGTGCATTTGCGTGTCTGTCCTCAACATTCACAGTTTTGGCCAATTCTGACGCGATTCGAGGACTATTACTCAACATTTAGGGGTCCCGAAGCGATTTCCATAGTTGTTGAACCCCAAAATGTGTTTACATGTCGGTCATGAACACTCACAGTTGTGGCCGATTCTGGCCCGTTTCGTGGACTATTACTCACTGTTTGGGGTCCCGGTGTGACTTTCGCAATTAACAAACCCCGGGGTGAATTTACGTGTCGATCATCAACACTCGCAGTTTCGGCCGATTCGGGCTCGTTTTCTGGCACTCGCAGTTTTGGCCGATTCTGGCCCGTTTCATGGACTATTACTCACTGTTTTGGGGTCCCGGAGTGCTTTCCTTGATTAACAAACCCCGGGGTGCGTTTACGTATCGGACATCAACACTCATGGTTTTTGTCGATTCTGACTCGTTTCGTGGACTATTACTCACCGTTTTGGGGTCCCGAAGAGATTTCCATAGTTGTTGAACCACAAGGTGCGCTTACATGTATGTCATATCAATCGCAGTTTGGGCCGATTTTTGGCCCATTTCTTGGACTATTACATAGTTTCGGGGGTCCTGGAGTGATTTGCACAATTTACGAACCCCGTTGTGCGTTTACGTTTCGGTCATCAACACTCAGAATTTTGGCCGATTCTGGTCTGTTTCGTGCACTATTACTCGCCGCTTTGGGGTCCCAGAGCGATTTCCATGGTTGTTGAACTCCAAGGTGCACTTATGTGTCTGTCATCAACATTCATAGTTTTTGCCAATTCTGGCCCGTTTCTTGGACTATTACACTGTTTTGGCGTCCCGGTGTGATTTCCATGATTGACGAACACCGGGGGTGTGTTTATGTGTCGGTTAGCAACACTCGCATTTTGGGCCGCTTCTGGCCCGTTTCGTCGACTACTACTCACCGTTTTGGGGCCCCAAAGTGATTTCCATGGTTGTTGAACCCCATGGTGCGCTTACGTGTCGATCATCAACGATCGCAGTTTGGGCCGATTTTGGCCCGTTTCTTGCACTATTAATTAGTTTTGGGCGTCCCGCAGTGATTTCCACGATTGACGAACTCCGTGGTGCGTTTACATGTCAGTCATCAACACACAATTTTGGTCGACTCTGGTCCATTTCGTGCACGATTATTCACCATTTTGGCGACCCAGAGCGATTTCCATGATTGACAATTCCCGAGGTGCGTTTGCGTGTCTGTCCTCAACACTCACAGTTTTGGCCAATTCTGACGCGATTCGAGGACTATTACTCAACATTTAGGGGTCCCGAAGCGATTTCCATAGTTGTTGAACCCCAAAATGCGTTTACGTGTCGGTCATGAACACTCACAGTTGTGGCCGATTCTGGCCCGTTTCGTGGACTATTACTCACTGTTTGGGGTCCCGGTGTGACTTGCGCAATTAACAAACCCCGGGGTGCGTTTACGTGTCGATCATCAACACTCGCTGTTTCGGCCGATTCGGGCTCGTTTTGTGGCACTCGCAGTTTTGGCCGATTCTGGCCCGTTTCATGGACTATTACTCACTGTTTTGGGGTCCCGGAGTGCTTTCCTTGATTAACAAACCCCGGGGTGCATTTACGTATCGGACATCAACACTCATTGTTTTTGTCGATTCTGACTCGTTTCGTGGACTATTACTCACCGTTTTGGGGTCCCGAAGAGATTTCCATAGTTGTTGAACCCCAAGGTGCGCTTACATGTATGTCATATCAATCGCAGTTTGGGCCGATTTTGGGCCCATTTCTTGGACTATTACTTAGTTTCGGGGGTCCTGGAGTGATTTCCACAATTTACGAACCACGTTGTGTGTTTACGTTTCGGTCATCAACACTTAGAATTTTGGCCGATTCTGGTCCGTTTCGTGCACTATTACTCGCCGCTTTGGGGTCCCAGAGCGATTTCCATGGTTGTCGAACTCCAAGGTGCACTTATGTGTCTGTCATCAACATTCATAGTTTTTGCCAATTCTGGCCCGTTTCTTGGACTATTACTCTGTTTTGGCGTCCCGGTGTGATTTCCATGATTGACGAACACCGGGGGTGTGTTTATGTGTCGGTTAGCAACACTCGCATTTTGGGCCGCTTCTGGCCCGTTTCGTCGACTACTACTCACCGTTTTGGGGCCCCAAAGCGATTTCCATGGTTGTTGAACCCCATGGTGCGCTTACGTGTC
Source organism: Triticum aestivum (assembly GCF_018294505.1). Taxonomy (NCBI): domain Eukaryota; kingdom Viridiplantae; phylum Streptophyta; class Magnoliopsida; order Poales; family Poaceae; genus Triticum; species Triticum aestivum. The sequence goes on along the minus strand of NW_025228446.1, from coordinate 33,664 downwards.
GATCATCAACGATCGCAGTTTGGGCCGATTTTGGCCCGTTTCTTGCACTATTAATTAGTTTTGGGCGTCCCGCAGTGATTTCCACGATTGACGAACTCCGTGGTGCGTTTACATGTCAGTCATCAACACACAATTTTGGTCGACTCTGGTCCATTTCGTGCACGATTATTCACCATTTTGGCGACCCAGAGCGATTTCCATGATTGACAATTCCCGAGGTGCGTTTGCGTGTCTGTCCTCAACACTCACAGTTTTGGCCAATTCTGACGCGATTCGAGGACTATTACTCAACATTTAGGGGTCCCGAAGCGATTTCCATAGTTGTTGAACCCCAAAATGTGTTTACATGTCGATCATGAACACTCACAGTTGTGGCCGATTCTGGCCCGTTTCGTGGACTATTACTCACTGTTTGGGGTCCCGGTGTGACTTGCGCAATTAACAAACCCCGGGGTGAATTTACGTGTCGATCATCAACACTCGCAGTTTCGGCCGATTCGGGCTCGTTTTCTGGCACTCGCAGTTTTGGCCGATTCTGGCCCGTTTCATGGACTATTACTCACTCTTTTGGGGTCCCGGAGTGGTTTCCTTGATTAACAAACCCCGGAGTGCGTTTACGTATCGGACATCAACACTCATGGTTTTTGTCGATTCTGACTCATTTCGTGGACTATTACTCACCATTTTGGGGTCCCGAAGAGATTTCCATAGTTGTTGAACCCCAAGGTGCGCTTACATGTATGTCATATCAATCGCAGTTTGGGCCGATTTTTGGCCCATTTCTTGGACTATTACTTAGTTTCAGGGGTCCTGGAGTGATTTCCACAATTTACGAACCCCGTTGTGCGTTTACGTTTCGGTCATCAACACTCAGAATTTTGGCCGATTCTGGTCCGTTTCGTGCACTATTACTCGCCGCTTTGGGGTCCCAGAGCGATTTCCATGGTTGTTGAACTCCAAGGTGCACTTATGTGTCTGTCATCAACATTCATAGTTTTTGCCAATTCTGGCCCATTTCTTGGACTATTACTCTGTTTTGGCGTCCCGGTGTGATTTCCATGATTGACGAACACCGGGGTGCGTTTATGTGTCGGTTAGCAACACACGCATTTTGGGCCGCGTCTGGCCCGTTTCATCGACTACTACTCACCGTTTTGGGGCCCCAAAGCGATTTCCATGGTTGTTGAACCCCATGGTGCGCTTACGTGTCGATCATCAACGATCGCAGTTTGGGCCGATTTTGGCCCGTTTCTTGCACTATTAATTAGTTTTGGGCGTCCCGCAGTGATTTCCACGATTGACGAACTCCGTGGTGCGTTTACATGTCAGTCATCAACACACAATTTTGGTCGACTCTGGTCCATTTCGTGCACGATTATTCACCATTTTGGCGTCCCAGAGCGATTTCCATGATTGACAATTCCCGGGGTGCGTTTGCGTGTCTGTCCTCAACATTCACAGTTTTGGCCAATTCTGACGCGATTCGAGGACTATTACTCAACATTTAGGGGTCCCGAAGTGATTTCCATAGTTGTTGAACCCCAAAATGCGTTTACGTGTCGGTCATGAACACTCACAGTTGTGGCCGATTCTGGCCCGTTTCGTGGACTATTACTCACTGTTTGGGGTCCCGGTGTGACTTTCGCAATTAACAAACCCCGGGGTGAATTTACGTGTCGATCATCAACACTTGCAGTTTCGGCCGATTCGGGCTCGTTTTGTGGCACTCGCAGTTTTGGCCGATTCTGGCCCGTTTCATGGACTATTACTCACTGTTTTGGGGTCCCGGAGTGCTTTCCTTGATTAACAAACCCCGGGGTGCGTTTACGTATCGGACATCAACACTCATGGTTTTTGTCGATTCTGACTCGTTTCGTGGACTATTACTCACCGTTTTGGGGTCCCGAAGAGATTTCCATAGTTGTTGAACCACAAGGTGCGCTTACATGTATGTCATATCAATCGCAGTTTGGGCCGATTTTTGGCCCATTTCTTGGACTATTACTTAGTTTCGGGGGTCCTGGAGTGATTTGCACAATTTACGAACCCCGTTGTGCGTTTACGTTTCGGTCATCAACACTCAGAATTTTGGCCGATTCTGGTCTGTTTCGTGCACTATTACTCGCCGCTTTGGGGTCCCAGAGCGATTTCCATGGTTGTTGAACTCCAAGGTGCACTTATGTGTCTGTCATCAACATTCATAGTTTTTGCCAATTCTGGCCCGTTTCTTGGACTATTACTCTGTTTTGGCGTCCCGGTGTGATTTCCATGATTGACGAACACCGGGGGTGTGTTTATGTGTCGGTTAGCAACACTCGCATTTTGGGCCGCTTCTGGCCCGTTTCGTCGACTACTACTCACCGTTTTGGGGCCCCAAAGCGATTTCCATGGTTGTTGAACCCCATGGTGCGCTTACGTGTCGATCATCAACGATCGCAGTTTGGGCCGATTTTGGCCCGTTTCTTGCACTATTAATTAGTTTTGGGCGTCCCGCAGTGATTTCCACGATTGACGAACTCCGTGGTGCGTTTAGATGTCAGTCATCAACACACAATTTTGGTCGACTCTGGTCCATTTCGTGCACGATTATTCACCATTTTGGCGTCCCAGAGCGATTTCCATGATTGACAATTCCCGGGGTGCATTTGCGTGTCTGTCCTCAACATTCACAGTTTTGGCCAATTCTGACGCGATTCGAGGACTATTACTCAACATTTAGGGGTCCCGAAGTGATTTCCATAGTTGTTGAACCCCAAAATGCGTTTACGTGTCGGTCATGAACACTCACAGTTGTGGCCGATTCTGGCCCGTTTCGTGGACTATTACTCACTGTTTGGGGTCCCGGTGTGACTTTCGCAATTAACAAACCCCGGGGTGAATTTACGTGTCGATCATCAACACTTGCAGTTTCGGCCGATTCGGGCTCGTTTTGTGGCACTCGCAGTTTTGGCCGATTCTGGCCCGTTTCATGGACTATTACTCACTGTTTTGGGGTCCCGGAGTGCTTTCCTTGATTAACAAACCCCGGGGTGCGTTTACGTATCGGACATCAACACTCATGGTTTTTGTCGATTCTGACTCGTTTCGTGGACTATTACTCACCGTTTTGGGGTCCCGAAGAGATTTCCATAGTTGTTGAACCACAAGGTGCGCTTACATGTATGTCATATCAATCGCAGTTTGGGCCGATTTTTGGCCCATTTCTTGGACTATTACTTAGTTTCGGGGGTCCTGGAGTGATTTGCACAATTTACGAACCCCGTTGTGCGTTTACGTTTCGGTCATCAACACTCAGAATTTTGGCCGATTCTGGTCCGTTTCGTGCACTATTACTCGCCGCTTTGGGGTCCCAGAGCGATTTCCATGGTTGTTGAACTCCAAGGTGCACTTATGTGTCTGTCATCAACATTCATAGTTTTTGCCAATTCTGGCCCGTTTCTTGGACTATTACTCTGTTTTGGCGTCCCGGTGTGATTTCCATGATTGACGAACACCGGGGTGCGTTTATGTGTCGGTTAGCAACACACGCATTTTGGGCCGCTTCTGGCCCGTTTCATCGACTACTACTCACCGTTTTGGGGCCCCAAAGCGATTTCCATGGTTGTTGAACCCCATGGTGCGCTTACGTGTCGATCATCAACGATCGCAGTTTGGGCCGATTTTGGCCCGATTCTTGCACTATTAATTAGTTTTGGGCGTCCCGCAGTGATTTCCACGATTGACGAACTCCGTGGTGCGTTTACATGTCAGTCATCAACACACAATTTTGGTCGACTCTGGTCCATTTCGTGCACGATTATTCACCATTTTGGCGTCCCAGAGCGATTTCCATGATTGACAATTCCCGGGGTGCGTTTGCGTGTCTGTCCTCAACATTCACAGTTTTGGCCAATTCTGACGCGATTCGAGGACTATTACTCAACATTTAGGGGTCCCGAAGTGATTTCCATAGTTGTTGAACCCCAAAATGCGTTTACGTGTCGGTCATGAACACTCACAGTTGTGGCCGATTCTGGCCCGTTTCGTGGACTATTACTCACTGTTTGGGGTCCCGGTGTGACTTTCGCAATTAACAAACCCCAGGGTGAATTTACGTGTCGATCATCAACACTTGCTGTTTCGGCCGATTCGGGCTCGTTTTGTGGCACTCGCAGTTTTGGCCGATTCTGGCCCGTTTCATGGACTATTACTCACTGTTTTGGGGTCCCGGAGTGCTTTCCTTGATTAACAAACCCCGGGGTGCGTTTACGTATCGGACATCAACACTCATGGTTTTTGTCGATTCTGACTCGTTTCGTGGACTATTACTCACCGTTTTGGGGTCCCGAAGAGATTTCCATAGTTGTTGAACCACAAGGTGCGCTTACATGTATGTCATATCAATCGCAGTTTGGGCCGATTTTTGGCCCATTTCTTGGACTATTACTTAGTTTCGGGGGTCCTGGAGTGATTTCCACAATTTACGAACCCCGTTGTGCGTTTACGTTTCGGTCATCAACACTCAGAATTTTGGCCGATTCTGGTCTGTTTCGTGCACTATTACTCGCCGCTTTGGGGTCCCAGAGCGATTTCCATGGTTGTTGAACTCCAAGGTGCACTTATGTGTCTGCCATCAACATTCATAGTTTTTGCCAATTCTGGCCCGTTTCTTGGACTATTACTCTGTTTTGGCGTCCCGGTGTGATTTCCATGATTGACGAACACCGGGGGTGTGTTTATGTGTCGGTTAGCAACACTCGCATTTTGGGCCGCTTCTGGCCCGTTTCGTCGACTACTACTCACCGTTTTGGGGCCCCAAAGCGATTTCCATGGTTGTTGAACCCCATGGTGCGCTTACGTGTCGATCATCAACGATCGCAGTTTGGGCCGATTTTGGCCCGTTTCTTGCACTATTAATTAGTTTTGGGCGTCCCGCAGTGATTTCCACGATTGACGAACTCCGTGGTGCGTTTACATGTCAGTCATCAACACACAATTTTGGTCGACTCTGGTCCATTTCGTGCACGATTATTCACCATTTTGGCGTCCCAGAGCGATTTCCATGATTGACAATTCCCGGGGTGCGTTTGCGTGTCTGTCCTCAACATTCACAGTTTTGGCCAATTCTGACGCGATTCGAGGACTATTACTCAACATTTAGGGGTCCCGAAGTGATTTCCATAGTTGTTGAACCCCAAAATGCGTTTACGTGTCGGTCATGAACACTCACAGTTGTGGCCGATTCTGGCCCGTTTCGTGGACTATTACTCACTGTTTGGGGTCCCGGTGTGACTTTCGCAATTAACAAACCCCGGGGTGAATTTACGTGTCGATCATCAACACTTGCAGTTTCGGCCGATTCGGGCTCGTTTTGTGGCACTCGCAGTTTTGGCCGATTCTGGCCCGTTTCATGGACTATTACTCACTGTTTTGGGGTCCCGGAGTGCTTTCCTTGATTAACAAACCCCGGGGTGCGTTTACGTATCGGACATCAACACTCATGGTTTTTGTCGATTCTGACTCGTTTCGTGGACTATTACTCACCGTTTTGGGGTCCCGAAGAGATTTCCATAGTTGTTGAACCACAAGGTGCGCTTACATGTATGTCATATCAATCGCAGTTTGGGCCGATTTTTGGCCCATTTCTTGGACTATTACTTAGTTTCGGGGGTCCTGGAGTGATTTGCACAATTTACGAACCCGTTGTGCGTTTACGTTTCGGTCATCAACACTCAGAATTTTGGCCGATTCTGGTCTGTTTCGTGCACTATTACTCGCCGCTTTGGGGTCCCAGAGCGATTTCCATGGTTGTTGAACTCCAAGGTGCACTTATGTGTCTGTCATCAACATTCATAGTTTTTGCCAATTCTGGCCCGTTTCTTGGACTATTACTCTGTTTTGGCGTCCCGGTGTGATTTCCATGATTGACGAACACCGGGGGTGTGTTTATGTGTCGGTTAGCAACACTCGCATTTTGGGCCGCTTCTGGCCCATTTCGTCGACTACTACTCACCGTTTTGGGGCCCCAAAGCGATTTCCATGGTTGTTGAACCCCATGGTGCGCTTACGTGTCGATCATCAACGATCGCAGTTTGGGCCGATTTTGGCCCGTTTCTTGCACTATTAATTAGTTTTGGGCGTCCCGCAGTGATTTCCACGATTGACGAACTCCGTGGTGCGTTTACATGTCAGTCATCAACACACAATTTTGGTCGACTCTGGTCCATTTCGTGCACGATTATTCACCATTTTGGTGACCCAGAGCGATTTCCATGATTGACAATTCCCGAGGTGCGTTTGTGTGTCTGTCCTCAACACTCACAGTTTTGGCCAATTCTGACGCGATTCGAGGACTATTACTCAACATTTAGGGGTCCCGAAGCGATTTCCATAGTTGTTGAATCCCAAAATGTGTTTACGTGTCGGTCATGAACACTCACAGTTGTGGCCGATTCTGGCCCGTTTCGTGGACTATTACTCACTGTTTGGGGTCCCGGTGTGACTTGCGCAATTAACAAACCCCGGGGTGAATTTACGTGTCGATCATCAACACTCGCAGTTTCGGCCGATTCGGGCTCGTTTTCTGGCACTCGCAGTTTTGGCCGATTCTGGCCCGTTTCATGGACTATTACTCACTCTTTTGGGGTCCCGGAGTGCTTTCCTTGATTAACAAACCCCGGAGTGCGTTTACGTATCGGACATCAACACTCATGGTTTTTGTCGATTCTGACTCATTTCGTGGACTATTACTCACCGTTTTGGGGTCCCGAAGAGATTTCCATAGTTGTTGAACCCCAAGGTGCGCTTACATGTATGTCATATCAATCGCAGTTTGGGCCGATTTTTGGCCCATTTCTTGGACTATTACTTAGTTTCAGGGGTCCTGGAGTGATTTCCACAATTTACGAACCCCATTGTGCGTTTACGTTTCGGTCATCAACACTCAGAATTTTGGCCGATTCTGGTCCGTTTCGTGCACTATTACTCGCCGCTTTGGGGTCCCAGAGCGATTTCCATGGTTGTTGAACTCCAAGGTGCACTTATGTGTCTGTCATCAACATTCATAGTTTTTGCCAATTCTGGCCCGTTTCTTGGACTATTACTCTGTTTTGGCGTCCCGGTGTGATTTCCATGATTGACGAACACCGGGGTGCGTTTATGTGTCGGTTAGCAACACACGCATTTTGGGCTGCTTCTGGCCCGTTTCATCGACTACTACTCACCGTTTTGGGGCCCCAAAGCGATTTCCATGGTTGTTGAACCCCATGGTGCGCTTACGTGTCGATCATCAACGATCGCAGTTTGGGCCGATTTTGGCCCGATTCTTGCACTATTAATTAGTTTTGGGCGTCCCGCAGTGATTTCCACGATTGACGAACTCCGTGGTGCGTTTACATGTCAGTCATCAACACACAATTTTGGTCGACTCTGGTCCATTTCGTGCACGATTATTCACCATTTTGGCGTCCCAGAGCGATTTCCATGATTGACAATTCCCGGGGTGCGTTTGCGTGTCTGTCCTCAACATTCACAGTTTTGGCCAATTCTGACGCGATTCGAGGACTATTACTCAACATTTAGGGGTCCCGAAGTGATTTCCATAGTTGTTGAACCCCAAAATGCGTTTACTTGTCGGTCATGAACACTCACAGTTGTGGCCGATTCTGGCCCGTTTGGTGGACTATTACTCACTGTTTGGGGTCCCGGTGTGACTTTCGCAATTAACAAACCCCAGGGTGAATTTACGTGTCAATCATCAACACTTGCAGTTTCCGCCGATTCGGGCTCGTTTTGTGGCACTCGCAGTTTTGGCCGATTCTGGCCCGTTTCATGGACTATTACTCACTGTTTTGGGGTCCCGGAGTGCTTTCCTTGATTAACAAACCCCGGGGTGCGTTTACGTATCGGACATCAACACTCATGGTTTTTGTCGATTCTGACTCGTTTCGTGGACTATTACTCACCGTTTTGGGGTCCCGAAGAGATTTCCATAGTTGTTGAACCCCAAGGTGCGCTTACATGTATGTCATATCAATCGCAGTTTGGGCCGATTTTTGGCCCATTTCTTGGACTATTACTTAGTTTTGGGGCTCCTGGAGTGATTTCCACAATTTACGAACCCCGTTGTGCGTTTACGTTTCGGTCATCAACACTCAGAATTTTGGCCGATTCTGGTCCGTTTCGTGCACTATTACTCGCCGCTTTGGGGTCCCAGAGCGTTTTCCATGGTTGTTGAACTCCAAGGTGCACTTATGTGTCTGCCATCAACATTCATAGTTTTTGCCAATTCTGGCCCGTTTCTTGGACTATTACTCTGTTTTGGCGTCCCGGTGTGATTTCCATGATTGACGAACACCGGGGGTGTGTTTATGTGTCGGTTAGCAACACTCGCATTTTGGGCCGCTTCTGGCCCGTTTCGTCGACTACTACTCACCGTTTTGGGGCCCCAAAGCGATTTCCATGGTTATTGAACCCCATGGTGCGCTTACGTGTCGATCATCAACGATCGCAGTTTGGGCCGATTTTGGCCCGTTTCTTGCACTATTAATTAGTTTTGGGCGTCCCGCAGTGATTTCCACGATTGACGAACTCCATGGTGCGTTTACATGTCAGTCATCAACACACAATTTTGGTCGACTCTGGTCCATTTCGTGCACGATTATTCACCATTTTGGCGACCCAGAGCGATTTCCATGATTGACAATTCCCGAGGTGCGTTTGCGTGTCTGTCCTCAACACTCACAGTTTTGGCCAATTCTGACGCGATTCGAGGACTATTACTCAACATTTAGGGGTCCCGAAGCGATTTCCATAGTTGTTGAACCCCAAAATGTGTTTACATGTCGGTCATGAACACTCACAGTTGTGGCCGATTCTGGCCCGTTTCGTGGACTATTACTCACTGTTTGGGGTCCCGGTGTGACTTGCGCAATTAACAAACCCCGGGGTGAATTTACGTGTCGATCATCAACACTCGCAGTTTCGGCCGATTCGGGCTCGTTTTCTGGCACTCGCAGTTTTGGCCGATTCTGGCCCGTTTCATGGACTATTACTCACTCTTTTGGGGTCCCGGAGTGGTTTCCTTGATTAACAAACCCCGGAGTGCGTTTACGTATCGGACATCAACACTCATGGTTTTTGTCGATTCTGACTCATTTCGTGGACTATTACTCACCGTTTTGGGGTCCCGAAGAGATTTCCATAGTTGTTGAACCCCAAGGTGCGCTTACATGTATGTCATATCAATCGCAGTTTGGGCCGATTTTTGGCCCATTTCTTGGACTATTACTTAGTTTCAGGGGTCCTGGAGTGATTTCCACAATTTACGAACCCCGTTGTGCGTTTACGTTTCGGTCATCAACACTCAGAATTTTGGCCGATTCTGGTCCGTTTCGTGCACTATTACTCGCCGCTTTGGGGTCCCAGAGCGATTTCCATGGTTGTTGAACTCCAAGGTGCACTTATGTGTCTGTCATCAACATTCATAGTTTTTGCCAATTCTGGCCCGTTTCTTGGACTATTACTCTGTTTTGGCGTCCCGGTGTGATTTCCATGATTGACGAACACCGGGGTGCGTTTATGTGTCGGTTAGCAACACACGCATTTTGGGCCGCTTCTGGCCCGTTTCATCGACTACTACTCGCCGTTTTGGGGCCCCAAAGCGATTTCCATGGTTGTTGAACCCCATGGTGCGCTTACGTGTCGATCATCAACGATCGCAGTTTGGGCCGATTTTGGCCCGTTTCTTGCACTATTAATTAGTTTTGGGCGTTCCGCAGTGATTTCCACGATTGACGAACTCCGTGGTGCGTTTACATGTCAGTCATCAATACACAATTTTGGTCGACTCTGGTCCATTTCGTGCACGATTATTCACCATTTTGGCGACCCAGAGCGATTTCCATGATTGACAATTCCCGGGGTGCGTTTGCGTGTCTGTCCTCAACACTCACAGTTTTGGCCAATTCTGACGCGATTCGAGGACTATTACTCAACATTTAGGGGTCCCGAAGCGATTTCCATAGTTGTTGAACCCCAAAATGCGTTTACGTGTCGGTCATGAACACTCACAGTTGTGGCCGATTCTGGCCCGTTTCGTGGACTATTACTCACTGTTTGGGGTCCCGGTGTGACTTGCGCAATTAACAAACCCCGGGGTGCGTTTACGTGTCGATCATCAACACTCGCTGTTTCGGCCGATTCGGGCTCGTTTTGTGGCACTCGCAGTTTTGGCCGATTCTGGCCCGTTTCATGGACTATTACTCACTGTTTTGGGGTCCCGGAGTGCTTTCCTTGATTAACAAACCCCGGGGTGCGTTTACGTATCGGACATCAACACTCATTGTTTTTGTCGATTCTGACTCGTTTCGTGGACTATTACTCACCGTTTTGGGGTCCCGAAGAGATTTCCATAGTTGTTGAACCCCAAGGTGCGCTTACATGTATGTCATATCAATCGCAGTTTGGGCCGATTTTTGGCCCATTTCTTGGACTATTACTTAGTTTCGGGGGTCCTGGAGTGATTTCCACAATTTACGAACCCCGTTGTGCGTTTACGTTTCGGTCATCAACACTCAGAATTTTGGCCGATTCTGGTCCGTTTCGTGCACTATTACTCGCCGCTTTGGGGTCCCAGAGCGATTTCCATGGTTGTTGAACTCCAAGGTGCACTTATGTGTCTGTCATCAACATTCATAGTTTTTGCCAATTCTGGCCCGTTTCTTGGACTATTACTCTGTTTTGGTGTCCCGGTGTGATTTCCATGATTGACGAACACCGGGGGTGTGTTTATGTGTCGGTTAGCAACACTCGCATTGTGGGCCGCTTCTGGCCCGTTTCGTCGACTACTACTCACCGTTTTGGGGCCCCAAAGCGATTTCCATGGTTGTTGAACCCCATGGTGCGCTTACGTGTCGATCATCAACGATCGCAGTTTGGGCCGATTTTGGCCCGTTTCTTGCACTATTAATTAGTTTTGGGCGTCCCGCAGTGATTTCCACGATTGACGAACTCCGTGGTGCGTTTACATGTCAGTCATCAACACACAATTTTGGTCGACTCTGGTCCATTTCGTGCACGATTATTCACCATTTTGGCGACCCAGAGCGATTTCCATGATTGACAATTCCCGGGGTGCGTTTGCGTGTCTGTCCTCAACACTCATAGTTTTGGCCAATTCTGACGCGATTCGAGGACTATTACTCAACATTTAGGGGTCCCGAAGCGATTTCCATAGTTGTTGAACCCCAAAATGCGTTTACGTGTCGGTCATGAACACTCACAGTTGTGGCCGATTCTGGCCCGTTTCGTGGACTATTACTCACTGTTTGGGGTCCCGGTGTGACTTGCGCAATTAACAAACCCCGGGGTGCGTTTACGTGTCGATCATCAACACTCGCAGTTTCGGCCGATTCGGGCTCGTTTTCTGGCACTCGCAGTTTTGGCCGATTCTGGCCCGTTTCATGGACTATTACTCACTGTTTTGGGGTCCCGGAGTGCTTTCCTTGATTAACAAACCCCGGGGTGCGTTTACGTATCGGTCATCAACACTCATGGTTTTTGTCGATTCTGACTCGTTTCGTGGACTATTACTCACCGTTTTGGGGTCCCGAAGAGATTTCCATAGTTGTTGAACCCCAAGGTGCGCTTACATGTATGTCATATCAATCGCAGTTTGGGCCGATTTTTGGCCCATTTCTTGGACTATTACTTAGTTTCGGGGGTCCTGGAGTGATTTCCACAATTTATGAACCCCGTTGTGCGTTTACGTTTCGGTCATCAACACTCAGAATTTTGGCCGATTCTGGTCCGTTTCGTGCACTATTACTCGCCGCTTTGGGGTCCCAGAGCGATTTCCATGGTTGTTGAACTCCAAGGTGCACTTATGTGTCTGTCATCAACATTCATAGTTTTTGCCAATTCTGGCCCGTTTCTTGGACTATTACTCTGTTTTGGCGTCCCGGTGTGATTTCCATGATTGACGAACACCGGGGTGCGTTTATGTGTCGGTTAGCAACACACGCATTTTGGGCCGCTTCTGGCCCGTTTCATCGACTACTACTCACCGTTTTGGGGCCCCAAAGCGATTTCCATGGTTGTTGAACCCCATGGTGCGCTTACGTGTCGATCATCAACGATCGCAGTTTGGGCCGATTTTGGCCCGTTTCTTGCACTATTAATTAGTTTTGGGCGTCCCGCAGTGATTTCCACGATTGACGAACTATGTGGTGCGTTTACATGTCAGTCATCAACACACAATTTTGGTCGACTCTGGTCCATTTCGTGCACGATTATTCACCATTTTGGCGTCCCAGAGCGATTTCCATGATTGACAATTCCCGGGGTGCGTTTGCGTGTCTGTCCTCAACATTCACAGTTTTGGCCAATTCTGACGCGATTCGAGGACTATTACTCAACATTTAGGGGTCCCGAAGCGATTTCCAAAGTTGTTGAACCCCAAAATGCGTTTACGTGTCGGTCATGAACACTCATAGTTGTGGCCGATTCTGGCCCGTTTCGTGGACTATTACTCACTGTTTGGGGTCCCGGTGTGACTTTCGCAATTAACAAACCCCGGGGTGAATTTACGTGTCGATCATCAACACTTGCAGTTTCGGCCGATTCGGGCTCGTTTTGTGGCACTCGTAGTTTTGGCCGATTCTGGCCCGTTTCATGGACTATTACTCACTGTTTTGGGGTCCCGGAGTGCTTTCCTTGATTAACAAACCTCGGGGTGCGTTTACGTATCGGACATCAACACTCATGGTTTTTGTCGATTCTGACTCGATTCGTGGACTATTACTCACCGTTTTGGGGTCCCGAAGAGATTTCCATAGTTGTTGAACCCCAAGGTGCGCTTACATGTATGTCATATCAATCGCAGTTTGGGCCGATTTTTGGCCCATTTCTTGGACTATTACTTAGTTTCGGGGGTCCTGGAGTGATTTCCACAATTTACGAACCCCGTTGTGCGTTTACGTTTCGGTCATCAACACTCAGAATTTTGGCCGATTCTGGTCCGTTTCGTGCACTATTACTCGCCGCTTTGGGGTCCCAGAGCGATTTCCATGGTTGTTGAACTCCAAGGTGCACTTATGTGTCTGTCATCAACATTCATAGTTTTTGCCAATTCTGGCCCGTTTCTTGGACTATTACTCTGTTTTGGCGTCCCGGTGTGATTTCCATGATTGACGAACACCGGGGTGCGTTTATGTGTCGGTTAGCAACACACGCATTTTGGGCCGCTTCTGGCCCGTTTCATCGACTACTACTCGCCGTTTTGGGGCCCCAAAGCGATTTCCATGGTTGTTGAACCCCATGGTGCGCTTACGTGTCGATCATCAACGATCGCAGTTTGGGCCGATTTTGGCCCGTTTCTTGCACTATTAATTAGTTTTGGGCGTTCCGCAGTGATTTCCACGATTGACGAACTCCGTGGTGCGTTTACATGTCAGTCATCAATACACAATTTTGGTCGACTCTGGTCCATTTCGTGCACGATTATTCACCATTTTGGCGACCCAGAGCGATTTCCATGATTGACAATTCCCGGGGTGCGTTTGCGTGTCTGTCCTCAACACTCACAGTTTTGGCCAATTCTGACGCGATTCGAGGACTATTACTCAACATTTAGGGGTCCCGAAGCGATTTCCATAGTTGTTGAACCCCAAAATGCGTTTACGTGTCGGTCATGAACACTCACAGTTGTGGCCGATTCTGGCCCGTTTCGTGGACTATTACTCACTGTTTGGGGTCCCGGTGTGACTTGCGCAATTAACAAACCCCGGGGTGCGTTTACGTGTCGATCATCAACACTCGCTGTTTCGGCCGATTCGGGCTCGTTTTGTGGCACTCGCAGTTTTGGCCGATTCTGGCCCGTTTCATGGACTATTACTCACTGTTTTGGGGTCCCGGAGTGCTTTCCTTGATTAACAAACCCCGGGGTGCGTTTACGTATCGGACATCAACACTCATTGTTTTTGTCGATTCTGACTCGTTTCGTGGACTATTACTCACCGTTTTGGGGTCCCGAAGAGATTTCCATAGTTGTTGAACCCCAAGGTGCGCTTACATGTATGTCATATCAATCGCAGTTTGGGCCGATTTTTGGCCCATTTCTTGGACTATTACTTAGTTTCGGGGGTCCTGGAGTGATTTCCACAATTTACGAACCCCGTTGTGCGTTTACGTTTCGGTCATCAACACTCAGAATTTTGGCCGATTCTGGTCCGTTTCGTGCACTATTACTCGCCGCTTTGGGGTCCCCGAGCGATTTCCATGGTTGTTGAACTCCAAGGTGCACTTATGTGTCTGTCATCAACATTCATAGTTTTTGCCAATTCTGGCCCGTTTCTTGGACTATTACTCTGTTTTGGCGTCCCGGTGTGATTTCCATGATTGACGAACACCGGGGTGCGTTTATGTGTCGGTTAGCAACACACGCATTTTGGGCCGCTTCTGGCCCGTTTCATCGACTACTACTCGCCGTTTTGGGGCCCCAAAGCGATTTCCATGGTTGTTGAACCCCATGGTGCGCTTACGTGTCGATCATCAACGATCGCAGTTTGGGCCGATTTTGGCCCGTTTCTTGCACTATTAATTAGTTTTGGGCGTCCCGCAGTGATTTCCACGATTGACGAACTCCGTGGTGCGTTTACATGTCAGTCATCAACACACAATTTTGGTCGACTCTGGTCCATTTCGTGCACGATTATTCACCATTTTGGCGACCCAGAGCGATTTCCATGATTGACAATTCCCGGGGTGCGTTTGCGTGTCTGTCCTCAACACTCACAGTTTTGGCCAATTCTGACGCGATTCGAGGACTATGACTCAACATTTAGGGGTCCCGAAGCGATTTCCATAGTTGTTGAACCCCAAAATGCGTTTACGTGTCGGTCATGAACACTCACAGTTGTGGCCGATTCTGGCCCGTTTCGTGGACTATTACTCACTGTTTGGGGTCCCGGTGTGACTTGCGCAATTAACAAACCCCGGGGTGCGTTTACGTGTCGATCATCAACACTCGCAGTTTCGGCCGATTCGGGCTCGTTTTCTGGCACTCGCAGTTTTGGCCGATTCTGGCCCGTTTCATGGACTATTACTCACTGTTTTGGGGTCCCGGAGTGCTTTCCTTGATTAACAAACCCCGGGGTGCGTTTACGTATCGGTCATCAACACTCATGGTTTTTGTCGATTCTGACTCGTTTCGTGGACTATTACTCACCGTTTTGGGGTCCCGAAGAGATTTCCATAGTTGTTGAACCCCAAGGTGCGCTTACATGTATGTCATATCAATCGCAGTTTGGGCCGATTTTTGGCCCATTTCTTGGACTATTACTTAGTTTCGGGGGTCCTGGAGTGATTTCCACAATTTACGAACCTCGTGGTGTGTTTACGTTTCGGTCATCAACACTCACAATTTTGGCCGATTCTGGTCCGTTTCGTGCACTATTACTCGCCGCTTTGGGGTCCCAGAGCGATTTCCATGGTTGTTGAACTCCAAGGTGCACTTACGTGTCTGTCATCAACATTCATAGTTTTTGCCAATTCTGGCCCGTTTCTTGGACAATTACTCTGTTTTGGCGTCCCGGTGTGATTTCCATGATTGACGAACACCGGGGTGCGTTTATGTGTCGGTTAGCAACACTGGCATTTTGGGCCGCTTCTGGCCCGTTTCGTCGACTATTACTCACCGTTTTGGGGCCCCAAAGCGATTTCCATGGTTGTTGAACCCCATGGTGCGCTTACGTGTCGATCATCAACAATCGCAGTTTGGGCCGATTTTGGCCCGTTTCTTGCACTATTAATTAGTTTTGGGCGTCCCGCAGTGATTTCCACGATTGACGAACTCCGTGGTGCGTTTACATGTCAGTTATCAACACACAATTTTGGTCGACTCTGGTCCATTTCGTGCAAGATTATTCACCATTTTGGCGTCCCAGAGCGATTTCCATGATTGACAATTCCCGGGGTGCGTTTGCGTGTCTGTCCTCAACACTCACAGTTTTGGCCAATTCTGACGCGATTCGAGGACTATTACTCAACATTTAGGGGTCCCGAAGCGATTTCCATAGTTTTTGAACCCCAAAATGCGTTTACGTGTCGGTCATGAACACTCACAGTTGTGGCCGATTCTTCACTGTTTGGGGTCCCGGTGTGACTTGCGCAATTAACAAACCCCGGGGTGCGTTTACGTGTCGATCATCAACACTCGCAGTTTCGGCCGATTCGGGCTCGTTTTCTGGCACTCGCAGTTTTGGCCGATTCTGGCCCGTTTCATGGACTATTACTCACTGTTTTGGGGTCCCGGAGTGCTTTCCTTGATTAACAAACCCTGGGGTGCGTTTACGTATCGGTCATCAACACTCATGGTTTTTGTCGATTCTGACTCGTTTCGTGGACTATTACTCACCGTTTTGGGGTCCCAAAGAGATTTCCATAGTTGTTGAACCCCAAGGTGCGCTTACATGTATGTCATATCAATCGCAGTTTGGGCCGATTTTTGGCCCATTTCTTGGACTATTACTTAGTTTCGGGGGTCCTGGAGTGATTTCCACAATTTACGAACCTCGTGGTGTGTTTACGTTTCGGTCATCAACACTCACAATTTTGGCCGATTCTGGTCCGTTTCGTGCACTATTACTCGCCGCTTTGGGGTCCCAGAGCGATTTCCATGGTTGTTGAACTCCAAGGTGCACTTACGTGTCTGTCATCAACATTCATAGTTTTTGCCAATTCTGGCCCGTTTCTTGGACAATTACTCTGTTTTGGCGTCCCGGTGTGATTTCCATGATTGACGAACACTAGTGTGCGTTTATGTGTCGGTTAGCAACACTGGCATTTTGGGCCGCTTCTGGCCCGTTTCGTCGACTATTACTCACCGTTTTGGGGCCCCAAAGCGATTTCCATGGTTGTTGAACCCCATGGTGCGCTTACGTGTCGATCATCAACGATCGCAGTTTGGGCCGATTTTGGCCCGTTTCTTGCACTATTAATTAGTTTTGGGCGTCCCGCAGTGATTTCCACGAGTGACGAACTCCGTGGTGCGTTTACATGTCAGTCATAAACACACAATTTTGGTCGACTCTGGTCCATTTCGTGCACGATTATTCACCATTTTGGCGACCCAGAGCGATTTCCATGATTGACAATTCCCGGGGTGCGTTTGCGTGTCTGTCCTCAACACTCACAGTTTTGGCCAATTCTGACGCGATTCGAGGACTATTACTCAACATTTAGGGGTCCCGAAGCGATTTCCATAGTTGTTGAACCCCAAAATGCGTTTACGTGTCGGTCATGAACACTCACAGTTGTGGCCGATTCTGGCCCGTTTCATGGACTATTACTCACTGTTTGGGGTCCCGGTGTGACTTGCGCAATTAACAAACCCCGGGGTGCGTTTACGTGTCGATCATCAACACTCGCAGTTTCGGCCGATTCGGGCTCATTTTCTGGCAATCGCAGTTTTGGCCGATTCTGGCCTGTTTCATGGACTATTACTCACTGTTTTGGGGTCTCGGAGTGCTTTCCTTGATTAACAAACCCCGGGGTGCGTTTACGTATCGGTCATCAACACTCATGGTTTTTGTCGATTCTGACTCGTTTCGTGGACTATTACTCACCGTTTTGGGGTCCCGAAGAGATTTCCATAGTTGTTGAACCCCAAGGTGCGCTTACATGTATGTCATATCAATCGCAGTTTGGGCCGATTTTTGGCCCATTTCTTGGACTATTACTTAGTTTCGGGGGTCCTGGAGTGATTTCCACAATTTACGAACCCCGTGGTGTGTTTACGTTTCGGTCATCAACACTCACAATTTTGGCCGATTCTGGTCCGTTTCGTGCACTATTACTCGCCGCTTTGGGGTCCCAGAGCGATTTGCATGGTTGTTGAACTCCAAGGTGCACTTACGTGTCTGTCATCAACATTCATAGTTTTTGCCAATTCTGGCCCGTTTCTTGGACAATTACTCTGTTTTGGCGTCCCGGTGTGATTTCCATGATTGACGAACACCGGCGTGCGTTTATGTGTCGGTTAGCAACACTGGCATTTTCGGCCGCTTCTGACCCGTTTCGTCGACTATTACTCACCGTTTTGGGGCCCCAAAGCGATTTCCATGGTTGTTGAACCCCATGGTGCGCTTACGTGTCGATCATCAACGATCGCAGTTTGGGCCGATTTTGGCCCGTTTCTTGCACTATTAATTAGTTTTGGGCGTCCCGCGGTGATTTCCACGATTGACGAACTCCGTGGTGCGTTTACATGTCAGTCATCAACACACAATTTTGGTCGACTCTGGTCCATTTCGTGCACGATTATTTACCATTTTGGCGACCCAGAGAGATTTCCATGATTGACAATTCCCGGGGTGCGTTTGCGTGTCTGTCCTCAACACTCACAGTTTTGGCCAATTCTGACGCGATTTGAGGACTATTACTCAACATTTAGGGGTCCCGAAGCGATTTCCATAGTTGTTGAACCCCAAAATGCGTTTACGTGTCGGTCATGAACACTCACAGTTGTGGTCGATTCTGGCCCGTTTCGTGGACTATTACTCACTGATTGGGGTCCCGGTGTGACTTGCGCAATTAACAAACCCCGGGGTGCGTTTACGTGTCGATCATCAACACTCGCAGTTTCGGCCGATTCGGGCTCGTTTTCTGGCACTCGCAGTTTTGGCCGATTCTGGCCCGTTTCATGGACTATTACTCACTGTTTTGGGGTCCCGGAGTGCTTTCCTTGATTAACAAACCCCGGGGTGCGTTTACGTATCGGTCATCAACACTCATGGTTTTTGTCGATTCTGACTCGTTTCGTGGACTATTACTCACCGTTTTGGGGTCCCGAAGAGATTTCCACAGTTGTTGAACCCCAAGGTGCGCTTACATGTATGTCATATCAATCGTAGTTTGGGCCGATTTTTGGCCCATTTCTTGGACTATTACTTAGTTCCGGGGGTCCTGGAGTGATTTCCACAATTTACGAACCCCGTTGTGCGTTTACGTTTCGGTCATCAACACTCAGAATTTTGGCCGATTCTGGTCCGTTTCGTGCACTATTACTCGCCGCTTTGGGGTCCCAGAGCGATTTCCATGGTTGTTGAACTCCAAGGTGCACTTATGTGTCTGTCATCAACATTCATAGTTTTTGCCAATTCTGGCCCGTTTCTTGGACTATTACTCTGTTTTGGTGTCCCGGTGTGATTTCCATGATTGACGAACACCGGGGGTGTGTTTATGTGTCGGTTAGCAACACTCGCATTGTGGGCCGCTTCTGGCCCGTTTCGTCGACTACTACTCACCGTTTTGGGGCCCCAAAGCGATTTCCATGGTTGTTGAACCCCATGGTGCGCTTACGTGTCGATCATCAACGATCGCAGTTTGGGCCGATTTTGGCCCGTTTCTTGCACTATTAATTAGTTTTGGGCGTCCCGCGGTGATTTCCACGATTGACGAACTCCGTGGTGCGTTTACATGTCAGTCATCAACACACAATTTTGGTCGACTCTGGTCCATCTCGTGCACGATTATTCACAATTTTGGCGACCCAGAGCGATTTCCATGATTGACAATTCCCGGGGTGCGTTTGCGTGTCTGTCCTCAACACTCACAGTTTTGGCCAATTCTGACGCGATTTGAGGACTATTACTCAACATTTAGGGGTCCCGAAGCGATTTCCATAGTTGTTGAACCCCAAAATGCGTTTACGTGTCGGTCATGAACACTCACAGTTGTGGTCGATTCTGGCCCGTTTCGTTGACTATTACTCACTGATTGGGGTCCCGGTGTGACTTGCGCAATTAA
Source organism: Triticum aestivum (assembly GCF_018294505.1). Classification (NCBI taxonomy): domain Eukaryota; kingdom Viridiplantae; phylum Streptophyta; class Magnoliopsida; order Poales; family Poaceae; genus Triticum; species Triticum aestivum. The sequence goes on along the minus strand of NW_025228446.1, from coordinate 13,879 downwards.
CAAACCCCGGGGTGCGTTTACGTGTCGATCATCAACACTCGCAGTTTCGGCCGATTCGGGCTCGTTTTCTGGCACTCGCAGTTTTGGCCGATTCTGGCCCGTTTCATGGACTATTACTCACTGTTTTGGGGTCCCGGAGTGCTTTCCTTGATTAACAAACCCCGGGGTGCGTTTACGTATCGGTCATCAACACTCATGGTTTTTGTCGATTCTGACTCGTTTCGTGGACTATTACTCACCGTTTTGGGGTCCCGAAGAGATTTCCACAGTTGTTGAACCCCAAGGTGCGCTTACATGTATGTCATATCAATCGTAGTTTGGGCCGATTTTTGGCCCATTTCTTGGACTATTACTTAGTTTCGGGGGTCCTGGAGTGATTTCCACAATTTACGAACCCCGTTGTGCGTTTACGTTTCGGTCATCAACACTCAGAATTTTGGCCGATTCTGGTCCGTTTCGTGCACTATTACTCGCCGCTTTGGGGTCCCAGAGCGATTTCCATGGTTGTTGAACTCCAAGGTGCACTTATGTGTCTGTCATCAACATTCATAGTTTTTGCCAATTATGGCCCGTTTCTTGGACTATTACTCTGTTTTGGTGTCCCGGTGTGATTTCCATGATTGACGAACACCGGGGGTGTGTTTATGTGTCGGTTAGCAACACTCGCATTGTGGGCCGCTTCTGGCCCGTTTCGTCGACTACTACTCACCGTTTTGGGGCCCCAAAGCGATTTCCATGGTTGTTGAACCCCATGGTGCGCTTACGTGTCGATCATCAACGATCGCAGTTTGGGCCGATTTTGGCCCGTTTCTTGCACTATTAATTAGTTTTGGGCGTCCCGCAGTGATTTCCACGATTGACGAACTCCGTCGTGCGTTTACATGTCAGTCATCAACACACAATTTTGGTCGACTCTGGTCCATTTCGTGCACGATTATTCACCATTTTGGCGACCCAGAGCGATTTCCTTGATTGACAATTCCCGGGGTGCGTTTGCGTGTCTGTCCTCAACACTCACAGTTTTGGCCAATTCTGACGCGATTTGAGGACTATTACTCAACATTTAGGGGTCCCGAAGCGATTTCCATAGTTGTTGAACCCCAAAATGCGTTTACGTGTCGGTCATGAACACTCACAGTTGTGGTCGATTCTGGCCCGTTTCGTGGACTATTACTCACTGATTGGGGTCCCGGTGTGACTTGCGCAATTAACAAACCCCGGGGTGCGTTTACGTGTCGATCATCAACACTCGCAGTTTCGGCCGATTCGGGCTCGTTTTCTGGCACTCGCAGTTTTGGCCGATTCTGGCCCGTTTCATGGACTATTACTCACTGTTTTGCGGTCCCGGAGTGCTTTCCTTGATTAACAAACCCCGGGGTGCGTTTACGTATCGGTCATCAACACTCATGGTTTTTGTCGATTCTGACTCGTTTCGTGGACTATTACTCACCGTTTTGGGGTCCCGAAGAGATTTCCACAGTTGTTGAACCCCAAGGTGCGCTTACATGTATGTCATATCAATCGTAGTTTGGGCCGATTTTTGGCCCATTTCTTGGACTATTACTTAGTTTCGGGGGTCCTGGAGTGATTTCCACAATTTACGAACCCCGTTGTGCGTTTACGTTTCGGTCATCAACACTCAGAATTTTGGCCGATTCTGGTCCGTTTCGTGCACTATTACTCGCCGCTTTGGGGTCCCAGAGCGATTTCCATGGTTGTTGAACTCCAAGGTGCACTTATGTGTCTGTCATCAACATTCATAGTTTTTGCCAATT